>NC_057795.1:423805312-423808290 GCF_018294505.1 Triticum aestivum | reverse complement strand
CACCGCCGGGACCACCGCCCCCATCCTGAACCCTAAGATAGATAGTGGGGTACCTCTCCGGCAAGCCCCCCTCCCCGTTGCGGCTGGTTCTTCCTTCAGCCCGGCGAGCCCACCCCTTGGAAATCGACTGACCCAAAAGTCGATTCAGTCGACTGAAGTGTAGCCAAATCGGAGCAGCATCGCAAGCAAGAGCAAGAGCGAGAGAAGCCGCGCGAGCAAGAGCAATAGCAAGAGCAGACTAGGCAGGGGACCGAGAGCAAGAGCAGAGCAGCAGCGCGAGCGAGAGCTAAAGCAGCAGTAGCTCCTACTGATGCGGACGTCGCCGCCGAGGGAGTGACGCCGTGGAGGAAGTGGCCGGCGACGCTGCCATGGATGGAGCCGCGCCGTGTCGGCTCGGGACCGAGCGCCGGCAGCACCGTGAGATCGAATCAAGAAGAAAATGCCGTGATTAGTGTACAACCTCTTTGGTGGCGCCGATTAGGCTGCAGCTTCATCCGAGGAAATGGTGATGATGATGCTCTTCTGGTGGTGCAGGTGAAGACGGCGGTGTGGGAATGGAGGTGGCATGAAAGACGAGGGGAATGTCGGGGCAGCTCCTTGGAGGTGGAGGACGGGGTGGCTGAACCAGCGGGACGATGAGATCGACGACGGATCCTCATCCGGTACGGTGGATGAGGGACGTCGAGGTGTTGCCGTGGACGACGTCGTCGGGGAAGAAGCTCCAGCTGGGTGGCGGACGGAGCAGGGTGTGGGGTTTCGTCGCGGGTTTTTGCGGCCTCGGTGTACGAATGGGTGGGCGGATGGGATGGCAGTGGGGAACCATGGCTTAGAGACGCGCTTGTTTGAAATGTGGGGTAAGTTACGAAAGTACCCCCCCCCACCGATTTGAGGCGGTTCTTTCGGTTCAGGGGTACCACAGGCATTTCGCATGTCGGGATTTCACAGGAGGTAGGAGTTTTCGCGCGCGTTGTAATTTTGGAATAGCAAGGCGCGGGTTGAGATAGAGGGAGTTGTCGGAGCACAATGAGACAAAGATATATCTTAAATATTTCGGGCTAACAAGGCGCGGGTTAAAATTTCCGGACAAGCCTAACTTGTACTGTACCAAATCAATGCGCACTACGAATGTCATTCAAAACTTTGAATTCATGTTATGTTCAATTAAAATATTTCGCTACGTGTATAACGCATGCAACCTACTACTCAAATGAACATTTTAGTGCATTCCAAACGTATATACTACCGCTTCAATATGAACTAAATTTGAATAAGATCTACAGTAATGATTGTTGTGAAGTCAAAGCATTTGAATTCGTTTCTCTGTTTTAATAAGATCTACAATCATCATTATTGTCATGTTAAACCATCGTTTGTGTATTATCTTCACAGCACACCACATGATCGGTATCGAGTTACATATGAACTATGTGTACTATATGAACTCGAACTAGATTTTTTGAATCCACTTTATTTTGATTTCAAATCACATTACATTTCTAGCTCTAGCTAGATCTTCATAATCTAAACCATGTCTCATATGTATAATGTGTTTATCACATTATGTATGGTGCCCCGCCCCCTACGCCTACAAGTATTTAGATGTGAGTTGCAAACACCACACATTACCACAAATTCAAATAAAATGTGAGAATGTTTGATATATAGTATTGTTTATATTGCTTGATATTTAGTTGTAAGCTGCAAACGCCGCACATTATCACAAATTCAAATAAAATGTGAGATTGTTTGATGTATAGTATGGTTTAGATTGTTCGGCATTTAGCTGTGAGTTGCAAACGCCATGCATTATCACATTATGGTATAACATGTGCACAACACGTGTATCACCGCTCTATTCATGCATGCAATGTTTAAAACACTATGATCTCCTATTCAAATATATGAATCCGCTTTCATATCAAATTATGATCTTTGTTAGTCTCTTACACCCACAAAGTCCTCTAACCTTTGTAGCTACCACTAACTTTCTCTCGTGCATGCACACGCCCTCCTCGCCCTCCCCCTCCCTCGGCATTCTATCCACCGGGCACATTCATTTTTTCCTTTAGGTCGTTCTCCCAGAGTCTCCACAACTCCTTTCCGACACACACCGATCGATAAACCTCTCCACCGATGCTTGCCTACAGCATACACACACAGCTTCAATCTCCTCCTTTATGTGTCCTTGCCTCGTGTCTCTCATATGGTCAGACACACATGTAAACTCTCACCCCTCTTTTAATCGATCTCACAACCGCACACTCCTCCCCCTATCCAGCTAGTAGTTGGGCCTCTTGCACCACCTCCTAGCTCCATTCTCTCTGTCTATCCGTCTCGCTGGGCCTTATTTGCCTCTAACAAATGGACGTACACCGACCGATCTCTCGCTATATATACATATAGCCAGCTAGGTCCTTATAACTCGTTTTTACCCACACATCGATCGATCTACCTCATTAGTTGTGTCTCTCCCTTCCTCCGACAAACAACAATTAATCTACCGATCTAGTTAGGTTTGCTTACCAAACACATGGTTCCCCTTCATCATCCATGGACGCGTCCCAATAGATCTATCACGCACAAGCACACACAGAAACACATCCCCACTCTTATTGATAACATTGCAGTTCCACCCTTAGTTTGTCTAGGGCCTCTCCCAACATCTCCGAGAAGCAACTCCATCACCCATCCATCACTCTACCCCTCTCCCTCCCTCTCCCTCCCTCTCTCTCTCCTCTCTCTCTCTGTCCCATCATATCTCCCGTCCTTCAATTATGTATGGATGTCGACCGATCTCCCTCATGACATAGTTGGGTCTCTCCTTCTCAACACATATACGAGTCGTTCTACCTCTATAGTTAGGCCTCTGCCTACCCCTACCCCCACCCCCTCCCCCCCACACACACCGATACATCAAGCGCTCTAGTCATGTCTCCCTGCCACACACAAACTTCACATGTGCCCTCTAACGTTCCGGT
>NC_057795.1:423402469-423492792 GCF_018294505.1 Triticum aestivum | reverse complement strand
ACAAACCTCCGCCGCTCCCCCCTTCTTCTCGAAGCCGAGAGAGAGCAGCGCTCCGCCCCCCATTGCCACCAGCATCACCAACGCCATCGACCTCCCCCACCACCTCCGCCATATCTCTGAAAGCCGACAAGGGGAAGGGCGTGAAGTCAGCCGAGGCGCAGCGGCTCGCGGCGTTGCGGAAGGAGCGGGTGATCTTCTCCCCCTAGCTCGGCGCGAAGGAGCTGAGGGAGTACTTCTACCTCTTCTGGTCGACGGAGACGCGAGCGCATCCGCGCACGAGGGTACTCCCGGCCGCCGCTTCGGAATTGGCTCCAAACGGGTACCCATTCTTCGCGATGTTCTTCTATTGCAGGCTCTGCCCGCCCTTCTCGGAGTTCTTCTGCGACATATGAACACCTACGGGCTCCGCCTCCTTGATTTCACCCCCAACGCCGTTCTGACCATGGCAGTTTTCGCACATTTGTGCGAAAACTTTGTCGGAGTCCACCCCAACATAGCCCTTTTCCGCCACTTCTTAATGCCTCGGGTCGAGAGAGGAGATCCGCTTGCCGGAGGGATTGCCTGGATCTTGAGAGTCGGCAAGAAGGAGGCGTATCTGGAGGGTGAGCTCCACAGCAAGTGGGAGGAGTGGAGAGCAGAGTGGTGCTGGATCGTCGAGGAGAACCCGCAGCCGTTCACTGCCCTGCGCCAAGCTCCCATAGTGCGCGGCAACGATTGGAGCAACGTGGCCCCGGAGGACGAGAGGTCGAAGATCGCCATCACCAGGATCCTTCGCCTCAGGTTTGCCGGGCTCACAGTAGGCGCTGTCGGCGCAGATTTCCTTCGCCGCCGCATCGCCCCCCTACAGGAGAGGGGGAGGCCCGCCTGGGAATTCAAGAACTCGGCAGACATCATGAGGCTGCGGCCGGGCCTCAACTTCAATTTCACCGTCCTGGAGCTGGATGCAATGCTCCTGGAGTTGTTCAAACGCGATCCCCAGCACCCATTCACGTTGCCGAGGGGCGTCGTTCCATTGTGCAATAATTCTTCGCTTGACCGGATCCGTGCCATGATGCCGTTGTGCGATTCACACGAAATCGCCCCAACTTGGCAAGAACCTGCGGATGACGTCATGCAAGCGTTCTTCGACGACTTGGTTGAAGTGCCGGTCCACGCCGACAAACAGAAGAGCCTCACCCGCGACACTACCGACGAGGAGTTGCAGCGCATCACCACTAGGGTGGAAGAGGCTGCGGCAGCAGCTGCCGCGGGCGTATTCAGGTTCACCGTGGAGGAGGCAGAGGCAGCAGAGGCGGCAAGCCTTGCCGAGCGCGAGGATTTTGCCGGCAAGGAAGATCTTGCCGTCCCTGAAACTGAGCCGAGCGAGCCCGGTGAGGAAGAGCCCGAGCCTTCAGACAGCTTGCCGCAGGCGGAGCCCCCGGCCCCGCCAAGAAGGCGTCTTCGCAGGGCCGCGGACGTAGCGGGGCGGCAGCCGGGTCAACAGCCGCCGAGCCGCGCGACATGCTCTACCGCGGCAAGCACCATTGCCGCGGGAGCGCCTCACGCCGCTGCGCCAGCTGGAGCGGAGTCTTCCTGATCCACCACCACTGCTCCTGCCAAGCGGGCGAGGGGACCTACTCCTCCGCCTCACCGCACCGGAGGGGAGCCTGACTTCGACCTCTCCGCCCTCAGCTCCGACGAGGAAGAGGAAGAGTAAGTTTCTTTGGTGTTCTTGTAGTTCCTCAATTTTTGTTGTTCTTCAATCTTGTATTTGACTTGCTTCAATCTGAACCCCTTCCTTTTCAGGACGCTGGCTCAGAGAGCGGCGAAGAGAGCCAAGGCCCCGGTGATTGTCATCGAGGATGATCCCACCGTGTCAGCAGGGGGTGAGTCTGAGACCACCTTGACGGACCCGGCAGCTACTCCACAAAGCAGCCCCCAGCGTAGCCCCCAGCGTAAGTTCATAGTTTGCTTCCTGCTGTCAGGCGCGCATGAGTGCTTTTTCCTTTGCTGATATCTTGACTGTTGGATTTGCGTAGGAGCAGCGCAGCTTCTCCAGGAGGGCCCAGGAGCCGCTCCCGAAGCGCCATCTGCTTCAACTATGCCGCCAAGGGAGGATCCCCCGGCAAGGGAGCGCTCTCCGGCAAGGGAGAATTCTCCGGCAAGGGGCAGTTCTCCGGCAAGGGACAGCACCAACGACCCTGCGGTGGTTGAGACCGCAACTGCAGATCTTGGCACAGGTAATCCATTTGCCTAAAAACTTCCCTTTGGTTTTTCTTCTTCTGATTTTCTCTTTGAATATTTGCTTGATTTTTCTCCCTTCTTCGTTCTTCAGATCCATCTGCTGCGGAGCCAATGGAGACTGAGGACGCCTGCGAGGAAGGTGCGCGTGGCAGCAATGACAACGCCGCCGCCAACAAAGAAGGGGCCGGTGCTGATGGGCCCGCCGGTGAAGAGGCCGCCAAGGCTGCCGCCGCAGAAGCTGGCGAGGGGCCGGGCGATCGTACTGACGGCCCTGAGGCCGCAGGAGCGCCAGGCGCTGCACCGACCGCCGATCCCTCCGCCGCTGCTACGGAGCCAGGCTCCGAAGAGCCTCAGCCCAGCGCCTACTTGAAGGCCAGCAACGGCATCTTCATCAAGCTTCCCTGAGCGTCGAGCTCCAGGGCGCTGGTCGAAGGAGAAACTTTCGATGAAGAGCTGCTCACCTCCGCTGGGCTGTCGTTGGTTGATGCGCCAAGCAGTAGTAGTGGCGAGCCCGAGAAGGAGTAGCTGCTGCGGAAGCTGCTGTCACTCTACCGCGCCTGACAAGCCAAGCTGGCTTCCCGGGAAGCACTTGTCGCGAAGGCGGGAGTGGATATGGAGAAGCGTGCGGAGGAGCTCCGGGGCCACAACCAGGAAGCTCTCCAGTCCCTGGCACAGGAGCGGGAGCGACTCGCCGAGGAGCGTACGGCCTTCCTTCTCGAGAAAGCCGAACCTGAGGAGGAACAAAGGCTTGCTGCCGAGAAGCAGTCCGCGCGAGAAGGCGAGTTGGTGCAGCGGAAGGTCAACCTTGACAGCTATGAGGAGGAGCTTGTTGCGCGCGAGGAAACACTTGGCGGGGCTCTCAAAGAAGCAAGGGATGCTGCCGCAACTGCAGAGGCCGCCAAGAAAGAGCTGGAGGCGAGGGTGGCGCAGTTGGAGGCGAACATCAAGTAGAGCAGTGAGGAGCTTGCCGCGCTCAAGCGTGAGCGCAAGAAGGATGCTGCCGCCCATGGTGAGCTGCAGGGTCTTCTCGCCGAGAGGAGCAAGGAGCTCAGCGCCGCCAAGGACTCCAACGCGGATCTCGAGTTGAAGCTGCCTACGCTGACTCAGACGCTGGACGGTGCCAAGGAGCGAGAGAAGACTTTGTCGGAGAAGATCAAGGCCGACGAGGTGCTGCTGGCGAGCATCGCCGTCACCCAGAACGCATTCAAGGAGACTGTGGAGCACTGGAACGAGGGTCTGGTGAACATCGCCGCAGTCATTGACGGGGAGCTGGCACAGCTGGGGATGGAGGACTTTGGGTATCCCTCCGATGAGCATCTCCAACCCAGCGCCAAGCTCAGCCTATTCTTCAAGGGCGTTGCGACAGCCCTCCAGCGGCTTCAGGAGAAGATCCCAAAGCAGCTGGCCGACGAGTCACACAAGATTTGTGCTGGCGCTCTTCAGAAGGTGCTGATGAAGGTGGCCTTCCGCAATCCAGGCCTCAACTTCACCAACGTCCTCAAGTCCTTGCCGCCGGATGCTGACGTGGAAGCGCTCAAGGCCCTTGTCGCACCCATCGTGGACAAGGTGAGCGGAATCAAGAGGGTTGAGGGCGATCGCGTAGATTAGGTCGTCCGTTTCTTCTTTTCCCTTGTCGCTGCTAATCATGTTATGAAAACAGTCTGTTAGAGCTGCGACAAGTTATCTTGTAATATAATTTTATTTCTGGTATCGACTGCTATGTTATTTCCTTTACTAGATTCCTTCCTTTGTATGTTTTTACCCTACGCTTTTAGGGAACTTGTCGGCGCAGGCACCCGAGCCGCGAGCGCTGAGTGCGGGACATCAGCAGCCTGCTGGCGGTGCCGCTTCCGACAAGAAACCTTGTCGCGACTAGTTGCAGCACACTTAAGTTGTTGAGCGGACTTGAAATAAAGTAAAGGCGCAACTAGCTACGAGTTGGTTCCTCCGCGCACAGGTTTTCCATACAAAGCACGGTCGTTCGAGGAAGATAACTTAAAATTTAAAACTACTTGCTCAAACTTTGGCAACTTAGCTTTTCTGTCGTTTGCTTCCCGGCAAGGCGAGACTTCCTTAAACGACGCCTGGTCCACACCATTATCTTCTCCTTCCCCCCCAGCAAATTTGTGTGTGAGGGAACCTTCCTTTCCTTTGTTGAGAAAAAGAAAGAAGAGAAAATAAAGATATGGAGCCTTTCGGCTCGTTATTGCTTGCCGGGGGTAGGTGCTGCACAAAGTGTCAGATAATGCATGCAAGAAAGAAAATAATGCATGAAATTGACAAGATGTGTGGAGCTCATGATCTTTACTTATGCACGGGATCTGCGCCCGGCTTTGTACAAAGGTTTACATGCAACATCGGCAAGACTTGTACAAAAGGTGGTTGCCGGAACAGGTTCCGGCAACCGCGCCCTACGGGTAAAACTTACGAAGATGCTCAATGTTCCAGGAGTTGCTCACCGGAATGCCATCTTTGGTCTCAAGGCGGACAGCGCCGGGCCTAGTGACTCGTTTCACCCGATAAGGGCCTTCCCACTTCGGCGTCAACTTGTTGGAATTCTTGGCGGACTGAACGCGCCGAAGAACAAGGTCGCCTTCCTCGAAGCTTCTGGCATTAACTTTGCGGCTATGGTAGCGGTGCAAAGCTTGCTGGTATCGAGCAGCTCGTACAGCAGCCTGAAGACGATCCTCCTCAAGGAGCAGCGCGTCATCTTGCCACAGCTGCTCTTGCTCAAGCTCATCATAAGCGAGCACTCGAGGTGACCCGTATACAAGTTCCGTGGGGAGAACTGCCTCTGCTCCATAGACTAGAGCGAAAGGTGTCTGGCCAGTGGCTCGATTTGGCGTTGTCCTGATTGACCAAAGAACCACCGGCAGCTCCTCGATCCAGTTTTTTCCGCACTTGTGCAGCCTGTCGAAAGTCCTGGTCTTGAGCCCGCGCAGCACTTCAGCATTCGCCCTCTCCGCTTGACCGTTGCTTCTCGGATGAGCAACAGAAGCGAAGCAGACCTTGGCCAAGATCTTGGACGTACTGCATGAAGGTGCGGCTCGTGAATTGCGTGCCGTTGTCGGTGATGATCCTGTTAGGGATCCCGAAACGGCAAACAATCAACCTGAAGAACTTGACTGCTGACTGCGCTGTCACCTTCCTCACTGGTTCCACTTCCGGCCACTTTGTGAACTTGTCGATTGCAACGTACAAGTACTCAAAGCCCCCGACAGCTCGGGGAAAGGGACCGAGGATGTCGAGCCCCCAGACCGAAAATGGCCAGGATAAAGGGATCGTCTGGAGAGCTTGAGCTGGCTGGTGTATCTGCTTGGAATGGAACTGGCACGCTTCACACTTGGTTACTTGTGCAGTTGCATCCTGGAGGGTTGTCGGCCAAAAGAAACCTTGCCGGAACGCTTTGCCAGCAAGTGCTCTTGCGCCAATGTGGTGACCACATATGCCTCCATGTATCTCTGCCAACAGCTTTTGTCCGTCTTCCCGGCAAATACACTTCAATTTCACACCGTTGAGTCTCCTTCTGTACAGTATGTTGTCGACAAACTGGTACATACTTGACTGCCGGGCTACTTTTTCCGCTTCTTCTTGCTCTTCGAGGAGTTCTCCTGTCTGAAGGAAATGGACAATCTGTTGTGCCCATGCTGGAGCTTGTGGCTCGACAACAAGGACTAAAGGCACTTCTGCTGCTGCGGGAACATCCGCTTCTACGGCGAGAACCTGCGGCTCTGCCGGAGCTTGATGTTCCCCGGCAAGCTTGCCGGAGCAAAGCTTGTCGGGAGCGTCTGCTTCAATGGAACAAACGCTAAGGTTCGCCGGAGCAGACTGCTCCTCAGCACTCTTGGTGTTGATCTTGGGGACTTTTTTGGCGGTGGCTTCAGGGAGCTCTGCCGAAAAATAGTCGCCAGAAATCAACTTCCTCTTCTTGATCTGTCCAGTTGATGGTGTTACAGATGGTTGAATCAGCTTGAGCACAAAGATCCCTGGTTCCACAGGTAACTTAAGTGCGGCGCACTTTGACAGGCCATCAGCAATGTCATTTTGAGCTCTTGGAACATGTTCCACCTGTAGGCCGTCAAAGTGCTCTTCTAGCTTTCTCACTTCATCAACATAAGCTTCCATCAAGGGACTCTGATAACTCTTGTTCACTTGGCGGATGACAAGCTGTGAGTCACCTCTGACAATGAGCTTCTTGATCCTGAGACCGGCAAGCAAGCCTTCATACTCTACAGTATTGTTGGTTGCTTGCTCCTTGGGGAAGTGCATCTGGACTACGTACTTGAGGTGCTCTCCGGTGGGTGTGACAAGTAGCACGCCGGCACCGGCGCCTTGCAGCGAGAAGGCACCATCAAAGTACATCAGCCACTCTTTGTTCGCCTCCTTGATGGGGATGCTCGTTTCTGGAATGTCTTCATCTTGTGTTGGCGTCCACTCTGCTATGAACTCCGCCAATGCCCTGCTTTGGATAGTTGAAGTGCTCTCAAACTTGAGGCCAAAGCTTGACAGTTCCAGTGCCCACTCGACAATCCTGCCTGTCGCTTCTGGATTCTGCAGTATCCTCTTCAGCGGAAAGCGAGTGATGACTGTGATCTCATATGCTTGGAAGTAATGGCGCAGCTTTCTCGAGGCCATGAGGAGGCCGAAAAGCAACTTCTGCACACCAGAGTATCTTGACCTAGCCCCCTGCAGAAGGGAACTGACAAAGTAAACTGGGTGCTGCACCATTCTCTTCTGGATCTTCTCATGCTCCTGCACAGATCCATCCTTGTCGGGACCAGAGCTTGTCGGACCAGAGCTTGCCGGACCAGAGCTTGCCGGCGAAGCCCCCTGCTTGTCGCTGGATGCACCTGCCGTGGTTGCTGGCTCATCATCCGCCTCCCTCTCCGCTACTAAACCAGCACTAACCACTTGATTGGTTGCCGCTATATACAGCAGCAACTTCTCTTGTGGCTTAGGTGCGACAAGTATTGGAGTGGAGGACAGGTATCTCTTCAAGTCCTGCAGCGCAGCCTCCGCCTCCGGAGTCCATTTCATTGGACCTGCCTTCTTCAAAATTTTGAAGAATGGCAGGGCGCGCTCAGCAGATCTAGAGATAAACCTGCTGAGAGCAGCCACGCAACCGGCAAGCCTTCGCACATCCTTGACGCGCTTTGGTGCTTCAATCTGCTTGATGGCCTTGATCTTGTCGGGATTGGCTTCGATTCCCCGCTGAGACACGAAGAACCCGAGAAGCTTGCCGGAAGGGACTCCAAACACACACATCTCGGGGTTGAGCTTGAGGTTGATCTTGCGCAGATTTGCAAATGTTTCGTCTAAATCTTGAATAAGGGTCGCCCTGTCCTTGCTCTTGACCACTATGTCATCCATGTAGGCTTCCACATTTCTGTGCATTTGCGGCTCAAAAGCATGATGGACTACCCTTGCAAACGTTGAACCAGCATTCTTCAAACCGAAAGGCATCCGTACGAAACAGTACATGCCACACGGGGTGATGAATGCGGTCTTCTCCTCATCTTCTTCTGTCATGAAGATCTGATGGTATCCTGAGTATGCATCAAGAAATGAAAGCAAGTCACATCCGGCCGTGGAGTCAACAATCTGGTCGATGCGCGGCAAGGGAAATGGGTCTTTGGGACAAGCTTTATTAACATTGGTAAAGTCGATACAAAGCCTCCATTTCCCGTTAGCCTTGCGCACGACTATAGGATTGGCCAACCACGTAGGATGGAGCACTCCTCTGACAAGGCCTGCTGCTTCCAACTTCTTGATTTCCTCTGCAATGAATTCTTGGCGCTCCACTGCTTGCTCCCTGACTTTCTGCTTGACGGGTCGCGCGTGAGGACAGACGGCAAGGTGGTGCTCAATTACTTTCCTGGGAACACCGGGGATGTCAGACGGTTGCCATGCAAACACGTTGACGTTCGCCCGCAGGAAAGCAACAAGCGCGCTTTCCTATTTGGGGTCGAGAGTGGCACTGATGGTGAAGGTACCACCAGTGCCGTCCTCCTTGGCGGACACCTTCTTGGTCTCAGGTGGAGCTGCCATTGCCTTCTTACACTTGCCGGTGGAGCTCGATGGTGCGTCCTCGATGGTAGCGCAGCACTCCGAAGAGGTGCGCTTGCCGGAGTGGGCATCAGAAATCTTGCCGGACTTGGTCTTCTTCTTTCCCCCGGGAGCTTCAGCGGCAAGTGACTTGCGATCCGCTGCGGCTGCTGCTTCCCGGTAGATCTTGTCGGTGCAGATAAGAGCATCCTTCTTGTCGCCAGGGACAGAGATGACACTTATCGGGCCTGGCATCTTCAGCATGTTGTAGGCATAGTGAGAGGCTGCCATGAATTTGGCGAGTGTTGGACGGCCGAGTATCCCATTGTAAGGCAATGGAAAATCAGCAACGTCAAAACTGACCCTCTCAGTCCTGAAGTTCAGCTTGCTGCCAAATGTTACCGGCAACGTAATCTTTCCCTTCGGCTTGCTCCTTCCCGGATTGATTCCTTGAAATGTGCCGGTCTCTTCGAGCTCGCTGTCGGGGATTTGGAGTTTCTGGAGCACCACGGAGGAGATCAGGTTCAAGCCGGCCCCGCCGTCAACTAGCATCTTAGTGACCTTGAGGTTGCGGATAGTTGGTGAAACCAACATCGGCAAGCACCCGACCGCAGTTATGCGATCAGGGTGGTCCTCAATATCAAAGATGATAGGCGTGCTGGACCATTTCAGAGGCTTGCATGATTCGACGGGTGGCTCTGCTGCATTAACTTCCCGCACCCACTGCTTGAGCTGGCGGTGCGAAGTACGCAGAGAAGCACCGCCGTCAACGCACAGGACCTCTGTGGCTTTCTGGAACTCCAGCTCATCAGTCTCCTCATCGTCCATGTCTTCGTCGTCATCGTCATCTTCATCCTTGTCGTGGCCGCGGGGAGGTCTGTCTCCTTGCCGCTGCTTGGCCTTGCCGCGGCGTCCCCCTCGGCCGGGACGTTTCTTGCCGGATCCCCCAGCACCTTCCTGGGCCCTCTCCTTGTCGCACCGCTCGTACTCGGCCTTTTCCTCCTCAACAAGCTGCTCGACCTTCTTGCAGCTCTGGAGATCATGGCCCTTGGTGCGGTGGATCTTGCAGTACTGCTTGTTGGTGCCGTCCTGCTTGTCGGCGACCGCCACAGCCTCTGTGGCAACCTCCTTGCCGGAGCCGCCAGCTTTGGCTTTCTTGGCGCCACCTCGGTTGCCGGACTGCTCAACAACTAGCACCTCTTTGCCTTTCTTTTTCCTGTTATTCTGCCGCCGGTTTTTCCTTGCCGGGGCAGCATCCTCACTGTCAGATCCTCCTGCTCCTATATTCTCTCCGGGGAGCCTCCTCCCTTCCTCAGCACGCGCACACTTGTCGGCCAGGGCATATAGCTCACTGACGTCTCTGATCTTGCACATTGCCATCTCCTCCCGCATCCTGCGGTTCCGCACGTTCTGATGGAACGCGCTGATCACCGCGACAGGGTGGACGTCTGGGATGTTGTGTTGTACGCTGCTGAACCTCTGAATGTACTTGCGCAGAGGCTCTCCTTCCTTCTGGGCGAGCAGATGAAGGTCACTCTCTTGGCCATGAGGCTTGTGGCCGCCTGTGAAGGCGCCAACAAACTGATGGCATAGATTAGCCCAAGAGGATATGGAGTTGTCCGGCAAGTGCATGAGCCAGGATCTGACGTTGGGCTTGAGCACTAGCGGGAAGTAGTTGGCAAGGATCTTGTCGTCCCGTCCCCCGGCAGCCTGCACCGCAATGGTGTAGATGCTGAGGAACTCCGACAGATGCGTCTTGCCGTCGTACTTCTCCGGTACGTCTGGCTTGAAGTTCTTCGTGCTGGGCCACTGGACTCGCCGCAGCTCACGAGTGAACGCAGGGCAACCTACCGCGTACGGCAAGTCGCCTGGTTCCCCTGGCGCATGCATGTCAACAGAGGGCCCAGCGCGCTTGTCGGATTGACGTCACGCTTATCTTCGGCGCTCGATGCGAGTTCGAGCGTCTTCTTGTTGTCGATCGTGAAGAATTTGGTGCTGATCGCAACGAGCTCGTGGATCCGACGATGCGGTGGAGTCGCTGTCGAGGTGGATCCGGCGAGTCGGCGATCTTGGCCTTCGGGGTGGTGATTGCATGGTGGTTGCACCCCCACCAGTTTCATCGCCACCGGCTCGCGCCTGGCAACCCTGCCGCGGCGGCAACGTGCTCGGCTGCCGCGGAGTGTCGCCGTTGGCGTAGCCGATGAGACTTTGAATGGTGGCCCTCCATTCGTCAATCTTGTCCGACGTCGGAGGGTAATCCAGGAGCAGTTGAGCTCGCGCCAAAGCTTCTGCTGGAGTGGTGGGTGGCAGTGGTGGATGGCGCGAGGGACGGGATGTACTCAGACTTCTAACTATGTTAGAAGGAGCAGTATCCCGTCCAGGCGACCGCGTCTCGCTCGTGCCAGCACGTTGGCGTGCATGCTGGTCTTGAGCGCCCCGGGATCCACCATCTTGATCTTGGCCCAACAAACGTATGGTATTGCGAGTACCATGACGTTGTTGGTCCCGCGCCTCCTGAGATGGGCGCGGAACAATCACGGACGTTGAGGTCTGCGCCGCCTTGCCCTTGGACCTGGCAGCGTCGTGAGTTTCCTCGTCGACGTCCGTCCTTCCGCCGACGTCTACCTCACCACCTGTTTGCTCCGGTGGCGGTGGGATCGATATGGACGGAACAGCTGCCTCCGAAGCCTTCTTCTTCGGTGGCATGTTGATGAAGAAAATGAAGATCTAGCTCGTGTGAACACCGGATCAGGTTCACACAACCTCGACGCCCCCTACCTGGCGCGCCAAAGATGTCGGGGAAACTGATCCACAAACACCTATGGGGCCGGCGGACCGGGCCCCTTTCGGTTCGGCGGGGGGCGGAGATCGCACGAAGAGCAGATCGAGGTGGGACACACGAGCAGTTTACCCAGCTTCGGAGCTCTCCGGAGAGATAACACTCCTACTGCTGCTTGTCTGATTGTATTATGTTCTTGCTCGAGAGAGAGCTAAGTGTTTTTCTGGCCTCTGAATGATCCGAACCCCTTTCTACGTTGCGCATGGGCCTCCTTTTATACGCTAAAGGGGTCACCGACAGGTGGCAACGTAGATGAGGGCAAAAATGTAAAAAGAGAGGTGGTTGGTACAGTTACTTGCACAGTGTATCCTACCTAACCCTGACGGCAGGGGACAAAGGCAGTAAATGCCCGTCTGCGTCGCCCAAACAGTGCAGAAAAAGTACCATCAAGGACGCCTCCGTTCGCCATGATGGCAGTCTTGTCAGCTTCGCATGCCATCGCGCACCCCTGGCTGCACAGCCTCCCGCCACGCGTGCCTGGAAAAGCCCTCAGGGCGACACGTTGGTGGATGTGCTGGAGCGTGGGTACAGAGTGGCTGCCTGCCGCGGCAAGCGCCTTGCCGCGGCCGTTATCTTGTCGGGCCCGGAAGCTTGTCGCTCGCCGAGCCTTGCCGGGACGCGGGGCGCGTCGCGGCAAGTTCCTTGAAATGCCTTGGTTGGCCTTCCCGGCAAGCTCCTCTTGCCGGGGCCTTGTCTCTTGAGCTTAAATACTTAGTTCTTGAATGGCTCCAAAGGAACCACGGAGGACCTTGGCGGTCGCCCGGCAAGCCTTGCCGCGGGGTGCTGCAACTGCCCGTGCACAAGTTCGGGATACTAGGGTACCCCTATTCTAGTACACCGACAGTTGCGAAGAGGAAGAATCGTACATTGATTGATGCGGCAAGGACCATGATGGCGAAGTTCAAGTCTCCTTACAACTTTTGGGCCGAAGCCATCAACACCGTGTGCCATGCATCCAATCAACTCTATCTCCGCAAAGGCTTGAACAAGACTCCATATGAAATACTCACTGGTAACAAGCCCAACCTCAAGTACTTCCGGGTGTTCGGGTGTAAGTGTTTCATTCTCAAGAAAGTGTTCGTTTGTCTAAATTTGAGGCTAGAGCTCATGTGGGCATATTTGTTGGTTATGCTACAAACTCTCATGCTTACCGTGTCCTCAACAAGTCCATGGGACTCATTGAGGAGACGTGTAACGTGGAGTTTGATGAGAATAACGGCTCCCAGGTGGAGCAAATGGTACTTGTGATGTAGGTGATGAAATTCATCCCCAAGCCATAAGAAGAATGGGTGTTGGTCATATCCTACCCATTAAGGAACCCCTTGTGGCCGAAGGAGAAGGACAATGCTCCACTCAAGTGGAGCCATCACCGACCTAAGACCCACACGCTTCCGAAGAACAAAGTGAAAGCCCTCAACCACATGAACAAGATCGAGGGCAAGATCAACCTCAAGATGGTGGTGAGCCACCAAGTGATGCCCAAGGTTGAGTTCTCCCTTCCGAGCAAGTTCAAGATCAAGAGCAAGCTGAAGATCAAGAACAAGCTCAAGACAGCTCTCAAGATGATCAAGTTTCCGCTCCTCTTTTCACACCCGCGGAGGAATTAGAGTGTCGTGTCGCTAAGATCGCTTCTAAGCTCACAACCAAAGGTCATATCATGGAGAATGTGGTTGGAAGCCTGAGAAAGGGGGTAAGCACTCGTAGACAATTAGAAAACTATTGTGAACATCGTGCATTTGTTTCTTGTGTCGAACCCCAAAAGGTCTATGAGGCACTCGAGGATCCGGATTGGCTCAATGCCATGCATGAAGAACTCAACAACTTCGAGCACAACCAAGTGTGGAGATTAGTGCCAAGGCCAACGGGGAACCATAATGTCATTGGAACCAAGTGGATATTCAAGAACAAGCAAGATGCTCATGGGATCATTGTTCGCAACAAGGCTCGTTTGGTGGCACAAGGCTACTCCCAAGTCGAGGGTATCGACTACGGTGAAACCTTTGCTCCCGTTGCTCGCCTTGAATCTATTCGTTTGTTGATTGCTTATGCTTCTCATCATAATTTCAAGTTGCAACAAATGGATGTGAAGAGTGCTTTTCTTAATGGTCCCATTAATGAGTTGGTATATGTCAAACAACCCCCGGGGTTCGAGGATCCCTATTTCCCCGATCATGTGTACCAACTCGAAAAGGCACTCTATGGCCTTAAACAAGCCCCGCGTGCGTGGTATGAGCATCTTACTGAGTTGTTGCAAGATCATGGGTTCGAAATTGGGAAAATCGACCCCACTCTTTTTACTAAGAAGGTCAAAGGCGAGTTGTTTGTATGCCAAGTATGTTGATGATATTACCTTTGGTTCCCCTAACAAAGCTTTCAATGAGGAATTTGCCGCTCTCATGTCCTCAAAGTTCAAGATGTCTATGATGGGAGAGTTGAAGTTCTTTCTCAGGTTCGAAATCAAGCAAAGAAGAGAAGGAACCTTCATCAACCAAGCCAAATACAACCAAGACATGCTTAAGAGATTCAAGCTAAGTGATGTCAAGCCGGCTTCCACTCCAATGCCCGTCAAATGCCAACTTGACATAGATCCCAATGGTAAAGCGGTGGATCAAAAGGTATATCACTCCATGATTGGCTCCCTGCTTTACCTTTGTGCATCTAGACCGGATATCATGTTGAGTGTGGGAATTTGTGCATGATTTCAAGCCGCACCTAAGGAAAGCCACTTTGTGGTGATCAAGTGAATCTTTCGATATTTGGCTCATACCCCAAACTTTGGCTTATGGTACCCAAGAGGAGCCAACTTTGATCTCTTGGGCTATTCAGACTCAGATTGGGCGGGAGACAAAGTGGATAGGAAGTCCACCTCCGGAGGGTGCCAATTTCTTGGTTACTCTTTGGTGAGTTGGTATTCTAAGAAGCAAAGTTGTGTATCCCTGTCATCCACCGAAGTGGAGTATGTGGCTGCCGGTAGTTGTTGTGCTCAACTTCTATGGATGAGGCAAATTTTGAAGGATTACAGTGTCACTTGTGACGAAGTGCCTCTTTGGTGTGACAATGAAAGTGCCATCAAGATCTCTCTCAACCCGGTGCAACACTTCAAGACGAAGCATATTGAGATTAGGTATCACTTCATCCGGGATCATATTAGGCGAGGGGAGATCAAGCTCAAGTATGTCAACACTCATGATAACCTTGCAGATATTTTCACAGAGCCCTTGGATGAAGCAAGATTTCGCAAGTTAAGGCATGAGCTAAATATCATTTATTCGAGCAATGTAGCTTGAATCCTTGCACACCCCACCATACTCAACTTGATATCTTGTTTAGGAGTAGGCATGGACATAGCGGGAGTGTTTGTCGGATGTTGGGTTCCAGCAGACCCTTAAGGTTCGAACTCTAGGGTGTGCTCGAAGATCTTCCCCCTACCACTCCACGTCTGATCGCCTCACGAGAATCTAAGCTAGACGATGAACAACACGAGGGACACAAGATTTATACTGGTTCGGGCCACCGTTGTGGTGTAATACCCTACTCCAGTGTGTGGTGTGGTGGATTGCCTCAGGGGATGATGAAGAATAGTACAAAGGATGAATGGCCTCGCGAGAGGTGTTCTTGAGCTGGTGCGATGAACTGCTTGGATGAGTTCGATCGCCTATCGATCTAATGAGAACTTGATCAGATCCTTTCTACTGTGGTGGCTAGCCCTATATATAGAGGCCCTGGTCCTCTTCCCAAATATTGAGCGGGAAGGGCGCCAACAACGGCCATTTTGAAGGGGAACATCTAGTACAAGTTATCATGACTAAAGTTGGTCTTCGGCTGCCAAAGGCACTCGCGATGTCGTCGTCTTGGGCTCCACGGTGACCTCTGTCCTGCCGCCCTGCTGGTCTTAGTCTCGTTGCACTGAAATGGCAACCTTTGCCTGATGCCTCAGTACTCCACGCATGTGCTTGCCCCCTTTGCACCAAAGAGGAAACAAGGACACTACATGGGCCGGCGCCCGCTTGGTGCTTGCCTGGTCTCGATCGTCACGGCTTGCGTCACAAGCACCTCGCGAGGTACCCCTGTGTCAGGACCCCGACTCAATGCCACATCGATCTAGCATGTAACACCTCATATCACTTTGCGGCCTCACGCACGGTATTCCCACGGGTGTCGCCTTACCTTTGCCCGGGACCGTTTGCGCCTTTTGGCACACGTATATGACAGTGTCGCTAGCATCCATATGATAAGGAGCCCGGGCTGACATGGCTAGTCGTAAACCCAAAGCGGCACAGACTTACAGGGACAGGCATCCATGACCCAGCATCGAACGTGTCGGTCATCAGCGAGTGAATCCAGGCTGTAGCACTGGGCTAGCAGGACTCCGGTGAACCGGGCTGTAGCGGGCTAACAGGACTCCGGTATTCACCGCGTGACATTTCCCCGAAGGGACAGACACAGGAACGAAGAAGGACACATGCCGGCCAGCCTAAGCGTTCCGGAGCAGTAGCAAGCTACCATTTGAAACACTAGGAGACATTTCCCGGTAAGAGAGGCTACTAAAGATAAACAACTAGATGGTCAGATCCCACACATACCAAGCATTTCAATAACATACACACAATATGCTCGATATGTGCAATACAACATGGCAT
The DNA here is from genome assembly GCF_018294505.1 of Triticum aestivum. Lineage (NCBI taxonomy): Eukaryota > Viridiplantae > Streptophyta > Magnoliopsida > Poales > Poaceae > Triticum > Triticum aestivum. The sequence goes on along the minus strand of NC_057795.1, from coordinate 423,477,045 downwards.
CACAAAATGACTCTACGACTCAATTAGTTTATTCAATAGGCTCCGAGGAGCGAGATATTACAAACATGGGTCTCATGACCCAACACTCAGAGCATACAAGTCAAAGCACAAGCGGAAGCTATCATGTCTGAGTACAGACAACTATAAATGAAAAAGGCTGAGAAGCCTGACTATCTATCAGATCCTGCCGAGGGCACAAGATCGTAGCTGAGGTATCAAGCTAAACGTCGAAGTCCACGTGAAACTACTAGCGAGACCGAAGTCTCTCTGCAAAAACATAAAATAGGCAAACGTGAGTACAAATGTACCCAGCAAGACTTACATCAGATCTATCTACATATGCCTCATTATCAACAAAGGGGATGGTGGAGTTTGACTGCAGCAAGCCAGCTTTGACTCAGTGGCTAACCTGAACTACGACTGCAAATAACTTTTGAGGTGGCGCACACGAGTCCACATATTCACCATATCAATACACCACTATGGATCCGCTCCCGTCTCCCTACGAGAACGCCATCCATAGCACTCACGCTTATCTTGCGTATTTTAGAGTATCCACTTTCACTTGTCTATGAACTGATATAAGCAACCCAGAAGTCCTTTTCCATGGACACGGCTATTCGAATAGATTAGGTTAACCCTGCAGGGGTGTACTTCTTCACACACGCTCTCACCACTTACCGCCGTTTACACGACATGTACTCGGCAACCTTCAAGCGGAAGCCCAACGTGGGTGTCGGCCACGGCCTGCCTAAACACTCAAGTCTCTAGTCCAGGTTTATCGCCTATTCGGGTTCCATCCATGAGGAGATCCGGCCGGAGTTTCGCTCACAGCCCCAAACGATGTGTACAGGGTTCCGTGACACCAAACGGGTGCCCGGTTTACCCGGCCACGTGCCTACCGCATCACAGCCCACCCCTACGGTCAGCGCTGTCCACGGCCTCGAGCATACTACAAACACCAGAAACTACTTGCAACTCCTGGACAGAGGACAAGGGTGATTAAGAAGCCGAGAGGGTCCATTGGTTTCGGGCCCAATGCGTGGTAGTAGCTGAATCATGGATCACAAACACAGAACTCAGTTCCTGAGGACGGCTGCAATGAGACAACCCACCATGTACTCCTACATGGCCTCTCACCGCTACCTTTACCAAAACGTGTTCACACACTTAGCTCACACATAGTAGGACATGTTCACACGCCTCTGATTCATCCCCGATGAATCAGACCTGACTCAACTCTAAGCAGTAGCAGGCATGACAAACAAACATGAATGAGTAGGCACAACAGGGCTCAAACAACTCCTACTCATGCTAGTGGGTTTCATCTATTTACTGTGGCAATGACAGGTCATGCAAAGGATAAAGGGGTTCAGCTACCGCAGCAAGTAACAAATGAATCGGTGTTGTCCTAATGCAGTAAAAGAGAGCAGGAGCGAGAGAGTAGGATTGTATCGGAATGAACAAGGGGGTTTTGCTTGCCTGGCACTTCTGAAGATAACATTGAGTCTTCATCAGTGTCAACGATCACATCATCGGTATCACGTCTATCGAGAGGGGACAAATACCGGCAACACAGAAGGGAACACAATCAATGCAATGCACAATATGATGCATGATCATGACATGGCAAAATGAATGTGTTTTGAGCCAATGCAACTAGCAACAGATTAAATGAAGTTGGTTTGAATACAAGATTCAAATTCAAACTCCATATGTGATTATTTAAATGCCCTTTATTTGATTTGTGCTAAACAGCAGCTATAAGTTGTTCTAACATGCATGAAAATGGTACAGATGGATTCCTTGAATTTTTCTGATAATTTTTCATATATAAATTATTTAATTTGGAGTTACAGTTAATTTTCTATGATTTATTGAAGTTTTAGGCATTTTCTGAATTTATAATCATTTAGGATTTATTTAAATTCCAGAACAAATACTGCGTCAGCATGACGTAATAGTGACGTCAGCAGGTCAACAGGGCGCCTCCAGGTCAAACCTGACCAGTGGGGTCCACTAGTCAGTGACCCAGAGCTGTTTAGTGTCAATGGCAGGTGGGGCCGGGTCAAAGGCCACGTCAGCAGAGTCAATGCTGACGGGTGGGGCCACTGGATTAGTTTAAAACTAAACAGAAACTAATCTATGATTAATTAGCAGGTGGGGCCCTGCTGTCAGTGTCTATTAAACTAACTAATATTTAGTTAATACTAATCCTAGCCTAATTAGCCGGGCGGGGCCCGCAGGTCAGTGAGAGGGAGGGGGGGTCAAACCCGGGTCAACTCGCCGGAGTTGACCCGCGGCTCGTCGCCGGCGAGGCCAGGGACGGCGGAGGGGGTCGGAATTCCTCCTCCGGCGACCAAATGGCCGGCGGAGGGCAGCTACGTGACGCTGAAGATCCCGCGCGTCGAGTGGTGCGGTCAGTTAGACCGGGGGCGACCTATATCGACGGCGGCGAGCTCAAAGGCGGCGGCCGGAGTTCGGGCAACCGCGGAGATGGCGTTATAGGGCATGGCAGGGAGCACTCGTGGGTGTTTCGGGTTCGCAGGAGCGCGGTGAGCACGCTGGTGATGCTCGGGCGAGCGGACGAGCTCAGGAGCATGGAGCTCGTCGGCCGTGGCGGCGGCGAGCTTCGGCGGAGGTGGGGAACGGGGCTAGAGCAAGAACGCGAGCAGGAGAGGAGGGGGAATCGATCCAAGAGCTCACTGTGGTTGCAGAGCGCGTCTCAGCGGGCTCGGGGGCGACCTGTCGGCGGTGAATCGAACGGCGACGACCTCCGGTGGCCGAGGAGGGGAACGGCGACGTGGGCGGCGATGCAGGGCGTCCGGGGCCTCGTGGCTTGGTGGAGAGGAAGAGGAGGTCGAGGCGGAGCCTCTGGGCTAGTCGGGGGAGCGAGGGAGGCCCGGTGGCCACGAGAGAGCTCGTCGGCGGCGGCGGGTGTGTTCGGTGGCTGCGCGCGAGAGAGCCAGAGGAGGAGAGGAGCTCGGGGAGAGAGTGAGAGGCCTGGGGGGGTGCGTGGCGTCACGGACGGGTCCAGGGCGACGAGAGGAAGCAGGAGGTGGCCAGGGGGAAGCAGGAGGTGGCCGAGGCAGCGTCGGCGAGCGCCATGCCTCGCCTCTGTTCGTCCTCCTGGCAGAGGAGGAAGAGGACAAAGGAGGAGGAGGTGGGCTGGGCCGGCTGGGCCGCGGGAGAAACTGGGCCAGGCAGGTAAGCAGGTAAGTGGCCCAGGTGGCCTCTCTCCTCTTTTTTCTATTTTGTTTCTCTTTTCTATTTCTGTAGTTTTGTTTCTGATTTAGTTTATAGCCCAAATCATTTTAATAAATCCTGCAAATAATTGTGGCCATTAAATGAATTATTACAGAGGCCCTTAACTATTTTCAGAATTGTTGGAGCATTTAAAAATATTAATAGTATTTAAATGCCCCAATTCAAATACAATATGGATTATTCAAAAATCCATAATGGCCCAAAAATATTGGCATCATTTTTGGTAGAGGTTTTTCACCTTTGTCAAAAATCATGAACATTTTTGAAAGCCATTTGGACTTACTTGAAAGTATTTTAGGTGAACCTAGTGAGTTCCTTTAATGCTAGGGTTTGAGCAATCCCCATTTCAAATTTCTTTGGAATTTAAACATGATGGCATGATGAACAAGCAAAGTCAAGCAAGGGCTGAACTGGGCTGTGACAACTCACCCCCACTAAACAAGAATCTCGTCTCGAGATTCAAGCATAGGGTAAGGTGAAAGGGGAACGCAAACTAGCACAATCTTCACGATCCAGGTTGCACTTCAAATGAACGTTGATTTGAACACCATCTTTGTCTTGTCGTCTTGCTCTGAGAACTCCAGCTAATCATGACAAGAAGAGGAAAGGAAAACTCTAGGAGGATCGGTCTTCTTGAAGGTCTAACATCTCACGGAATGAGACATAGAACCATCTCTCGGGTTGAGACACGAGATACACATCAGGAGGGGTGGAAAGAAACGGATGACGAAGGTTCGCTAGGTGGACAACAATTCCACACTTAAGAAGGTGGTAATCGGTTGTCAACGTAGCGAGGAGTTGAGTTGCCATGATACCACAACGAGACACCTTAGGGAAGGTGACTCGTAGAGATATCCCCTTAAGTGGCAAAAAGAATTACTTTTGATTCAGAGACCATTGAAACTCTTTAAACCAGCCTAAGACAATTCTCGAGCGATCGTTTGGAGGGGGTCGGTAGAATGGCATACTCAAACTTGGATGATGTGGATTACCTTGTTGAAGACAACGTAATGGATGAATTTGCTTATCACCAGAAATGGAAGAGACCCATAGTAGAATGACACATTGGCGGTGCCAGCTGGGAACAAAATGCAAATGCTGGGAATGATTCTGGTAACTGGGGAAGAACCCAACAATAGAGAGTGAATTCACTGTTTGAAAAGGTCATAGCATTGCCGAGGGAACTGAGAGCAAACCCAGTTAGTGCCGATGATAAGACGTAGCGCTTGTGCGTGCTCTCAAGAACTTGAGCATTTCCACAATCATCAAGGTTTTATCAGCAACCGCGTCAAGGGTCCGGTAACACAACTTACTACCATGATGAATGGTGATGGAGGATGTAGATGCAAAGGAAGATAACACCTTCTCAGATTTCACCTTAGCGAGGCCAAGGGAAACGAAATCTGGATGATCGGCCGAGAGACATTTAGCACTCCGCTTCTAATGTTCTCCTTGATGTGCTAGCGTAATCCATAGATAATTATGGTTTGAAATCTAGAATATCAAGTAAAGGTCGGACTTCGGGAGCAATAGAATCCATAAGGAACAGTTACGGAGGTAAATCCTACGAAATCCTTATGGGGAGGTGGCCAATTTCCAAATAAGATACTATAATAATAGGTCTACCGGATGGGTGTGTTGGCCACGACATCCACCTTACCGGTTATCGAGAGACCAATATTATAGTTCTTGGGAAATGTTCCAACCCATCATATCTGCCTAAGATTCAGATCTGGTTGGTGTCAGGATATTCCAGACTCATCGAGTCTAGGAAGAAAAATGAAAGTTTGCAACACAAATCGATGAGATGACGTTGCGAGATTCTCGGGAGATGAACTACGATAGCAAGCTCCAAAACATGAGCTGGTTCTGCTACAAACATGTGAACATGTTGTCCAAGACAAGCATGACCACAAAGTAGTCTTATAATAAAACACTACCGAATTCAGGAGGGGAACCATCATCGAGGATATCGAAGTCCTTGCATAAGTCATATGATTAGCTCTTATGAAGGAACTTCTTCCCCTTGAACAAATCAATCAGTGGCTTGGTGTGCTCGGGACACATATGGAATGAAGGTTGCAAGTCTCCAAACCACAGAATACTTCGCACGTGTGCATGACTAATTTGGAATGATTCCAGGAAAACAAAACAATCTTCCTCAAATTCATGGCGGCAACTTGCATCATATGCACATGAATTAGGGAAAATCACTACTTTCATTCAAACATATGCTTCATGAACGAAACACGAAGAAATGCTTACACAAGTTTCCAACACTAGGTTGATGTTCAACATGATTCATGGGGGGAGACAAAATGCTACTGATGGGCTCAACAGCAACTCATCGGAATTTCCATATCACTGGACTTCCACCATCATGTGAACACGGTGATAGTATTGGTCAGACCAAAGATGTAATGGTGTATGCTCGAGGGATCAACCACGAGTAGGACAACATTACGAGCATCGTTGGTACTGATTTGATTTGACGATAGCCCACACTCAAATCAAGGGATTGATAAGACAATAGGTCCAGCAACTGATCACAAGGACCAATCGATGAAGATATCATCTTTCTTCAACACACACTACACAAGAATATCCCTTTGGAACGAACTAAGTCAGACAAGCTTTTATCTTCCAACTCTCCAAGTTGTTGTCTAGCTTAACCAACTAGCTCAGGGATATCTAACACCGATTCTTGGAGAAAGGGTGGTTCACAAGAAACCAACTTGATCACGAGCTCAACATAGCGGTCAGGTGACAACCCGGTAACACCTCCAAGAAGATATTTGGAAAGTCACGAACCACCGGTATGTTACTAAGCTCGAGAACAATCTTGCCTTTTGAGGCAAGACGATATGATCAATAGAGCGAAGATTTGAATAATCCTAACTCATCGATCGAGGAGTGCACCAGGAGAATGGACTAGGTAGCACGATCAATCTTAGAATGATGATTCAATAACCAACACACTAAGAATAAAATTATTGTCCTTTAACTACCCAGCAACGAGGTTGCTAGGCGTATTGATTTCACACATCACAATTCATTTGTCGGTATTCCGGTTGCATCAACACGAAGACCGAGGAATGACTAATGACGGCAAGAAGTATCACTGTACCAGGAGTTCATAGGATGGGGTGCAATTCCTATAACAATCCCGATTTAAAGATGGTAATACTCCAAGGTAGAACAGAACGAAAGCTGGATTAGCAATTTGATCTGCGGAGCACAACTTCTCTGACCCAATCCTGGATATGGAAGAGGTACTGGAGTTTGTTTCTCCTAGTCATTCTGCGATAGAATGGCTTGACGGACCACAAGAGTAATAGGCATCGATAAACGAACGCACGCATACTCTTGGCTATCAATTGATAGACGAGGGTCAGAATGCAACTAAAGAGAGACAACTCAAGGAACATATGATTTTCTGAGTTGTGGATGCATGGTTTAGCATGTCGAACGAATTCCACATGTTTCTTCCGGATAACCCATGCAGAAAGTAGAACTGGCAGAGTCACAATATATAACGGAGAACTCATCAAGAATAATCCTGTTGTGATATTTCAGTTCAACGAGGAACTTCTGCCATAAGTAGTTCATGGTATTTGGAAGAAGAAGATACCACGGACTTTAAGGACTATCGCAAAGGTTACTAATATCCTAAAGGAACTAGCAAACACTATCAACATGAAGTAAGTAGAGTGAATCTCGGGTTCAAAGCCCAAGGAGTAGAATACCTACTACTAAGTGGCATCACGGAATGCTTTCGAGAATAAAAGCCAGAATCATCACACTGGGACACAAAACATTGCTAGATTACTAGGTGACTCCCTAAAACACCTAGGGTCATAATAATAGCTCCAACATATATGTCAAGGCAATAATTTACCTCAACTCACCGATTAGTGTGGTTAATCTGGCCCAAAGGAACATCGGAATGGGAGGAAGGAATTTTGCAAATGCTTCAGGCTATTCAGAAACGTGGGGTGACTCGGACAGCATAACGGCTGTAAATGCTCAGAAAAGATTTGAGACATTCACAAAAATGGTGGCATAACCACTCAAAGGCACAATATCAAGGTTTCGAGATCAACAATTTAACATACGTAGTAATAGGAACTGAAACGAGGCTTAAGTCCAACAATTCTATAGGTCTACAGATTGGTAACACGTGATCCTAATAGAAAGAAGAGATAGCCTAGTTCTTAATCCCCGCAGGAAAGATAAGATGACTCAGATCAGAAGGGCATGAGGTATAAGGAGTAAAAAGAGCCTTACGTTCCATCCCACAATCAATTCCCTTATATAACTAAAGAATTTCTAGACTCAACTTCGACCAGTTTGGCTTGGTAATCCTACAGGCAGTCAAGCTCTGATACCAACGCTGTCAGGGCCCCGACTCAATGCCACATCGATCTAGCATGTAACACCTCATATCACTTTGCGGCCTCACGCACGGTATTCCCACGGGTGTCGCCTTACCTTTGCCCGGGACCGTTTGCGCCTTTTGGCACACGTATATGACAGTGTCGCTAGCATCCATATGATAAGGAGCCCGGGCTGACATGGCTAGTCGTAAACCCAAAGCGGCACAGACTTACAGGGACAGGCATCCATGACCCAGCATCGAACGTGTCGGTCATCAGCGAGTGAATCCAGGCTGTAGCACTGGGCTAGCAGGACTCCGGTGAACCGGGCTGTAGCGGGCTAACAGGACTCCGGTATTCACCGCGTGACATTTCCCCGAAGGGACAGACACAGGAACGAAGAAGGACACATGCCGGCCAGCCTAAGTGTTCCGGAGCAGTAGCAAGCTACCATGGCTCGTGGAAACACTAGGAGACATTTCCCGGTAAGAGAGGCTACTAAAGATAAACAACTAGATGGTCAGATCCCACACATACCAAGCATTTCAATAACATACACACAATATGCTCGATATGTGCAATACAACATGGCATCACAAAATGACTCTACGACTCAAGTAGTTTATTCAATAGGCTCCGAGGAGCGAGATATTACAAACATGGGTCTCATGACCCAACACTCAGAGCATACAAGTCAAAGCACAAGCGGAAGCTATCATGTCTGAGTACAGACAACTATAAATGAAAAAGGCTGAGAAGCCTGACTATCTATCAGATCCTGCCGAGGGCACAAGATCGTAGCTGAGGTATCAAGCTAAACGTCGAAGTCCACGTGAAACTACTAGCGAGACCGAAGTCTCTCTGCAAAAACATAAAATAGGCAAACGTGAGTACAAATGTACCCAGCAAGACTTACATCAGATCTATCTACATATGCCTCATTATCAACAAAGGGGATGGTGGAGTTTGACTGCAGCAAGCCAGCTTTGACTCAGTGGCTAACCTGAACTACGACTGCAAATAACTTTTGAGGTGGCGCACACGAGTCCACATATTCACCATATCAATACACCACTATGGATCCGCTCCCGTCTCCCTACGAGAACGCCATCCATAGCACTCACGCTTATCTTGCGTATTTTAGAGTATCCACTTTCACTTGTCTATGAACTGATATAAGCAACCCAGAAGTCCTTTTCCGTGGACACGGCTATTCGAATAGATTAGGTTAACCCTGCAGGGGTGTACTTCTTCACACACGCTCTCACCACTTACCGCCGTTTACACGACATGTACTCGGCAACCTTCAAGCGGAAGCCCAACGTGGGTGTCGGCCACGGCCTGCCTAAACACTCAAGTCTCTAGTCCAGGTTTATCGCCTATTCGGGTTCCATCCATGAGGAGATCCGGCCGGAGTTTCGCTCACAGCCCCAAACGATGTGTACAGGGTTCCGTGACACCAAACGGGTGCCCGGTTTACCCGGCCACGTGCCTACCGCATCACAGCCCACCCCTACGGTCAGCGCTGTCCACGGCCTCCAGCATACTACAAACACCAGAAACTACTTGCAACTCCTGGACAGAGGACAAGGGTGATTAAGAAGCCGAGAGGGTCCATTGGTTTCGGGCCCAATGCGTGGTAGTAGCTGAATCATGGATCACAAACACAGAACTCAGTTCCTGAGGACGGCTGCAATGAGACAACCCACCATGTACTCCTACATGGCCTCTCACCGCTACCTTTACCAAATCGTGTTCACACACTTAGCTCACACACAGTAGGACATGTTCACACGCCTCTGATTCATCCCCGATGAATCAGACCTGACTCAACTCTAAGCAGTAGCAGGCATGACAAACAAACATGAATGAGTAGGCACAACAGGGCTCAAACAACTCCTACTCATGCTAGTGGGTTTCATCTATTTACTGTGGCAATGACAGGTCATGCAAAGGATAAAGGGGTTCAGCTACCGCAGCAAGTAACAGAAAATCGGTGTTGTCCTAATGCATTGAAAGAGAGCAGGAGCGAGAGAGTAGGATTGTATCGGAATGAACAAGGGGGTTTTGCTTGCCTGGCACTTCTGAAGATAACATTGAGTCTTCATCAGTGTCAACGATCACGTCATCGGTATCACGTCTATCGAGAGGGGACAAATACCGGCAACACAAAAAGGAACACAATCAATGCAATGCACAATATGATGCATGATCATGACATGGCAAAATGAATGTGTTTTGAGCTAATGCAACTAGCAACAGATTAAATGAAGTTGGTTTGAATACAAGATTCAAATTCAAACTCCATATGTGATTATTCAAATGCCATTTACTTCATTTGCCCTAAACAGTAGTGATAAGTTGTTCTAACATGCATGAAAATGGTACAGATGGATTCCTTGAATTTTTCTGATAATTTTTCATATATAAATTATTTAATTTGGAGTTACGGTTAATTTTCTATGATTTATTGAAGTTTTAGCTATTTTCTGGAATTAATAAATCATTTAAGAATTATTTAAATTCCAGAAAATACTTATTGCGTCAGCCTGACATCATCATGACGTCAGCAGGTCAACAGGGCGCCTCCAGGTCAAACCTGACCAGTGGGGTCCACTGGTCAGTGACCCAGAGCTGTTTAGTGTCAATGGCAGGTGGGGCCGGGTCAAAGGCCACGTCAGCAGAGTCAATGCTGACGGGTGGGGCCACTGGATTAGTTTAAAACTAAACAGAAACTAATCTATGATTAATTAGCAGGTGGGGCCCTGCTGTCAGTGTCTATTAAACTAACTAATATTTAGTTAATACTAATCCTAGCCTAATTAGCCGGGCGGGGCCCGCAGGTCAGTGAGAGGGGGGGGGGTCAAACCCGGGTCAACTCGCCGGAGTTGACCCGCGGCTCGTCGCCGGCGAGGCCAGGGACGGCGGAGGGGGTCGGAATTCCTCCTCCGGCGACCAAATGGCCGGCGGAGGGCAGCTACGTGACGCTGAAGATCCCGCGCGTCGAGTGGTGCGGTCAGTTAGACCGGGGGCGACCTATATCGACGGCGGCGAGCTCAAAGGCGGCGGCCGGAGTTCGGGCAACCGCGGAGATGGCGTTATAGGGCATGGCAGGGAGCACTCGTGGGTGTTTCGGGTTCGCAGGAGCGCGGTGAGCACGCTGGTGATGCTCGGGCGAGCGGACGAGCTCAGGAGCATGGAGCTCGTCGGCCGTGGCGGCGGCGAGCTTCGGCGGAGGTGGGGAACGGGGCTAGAGCAAGAACGCGAGCAGGAGAGGAGGGGGAATCGATCCAAGAGCTCACTGTGGTTGCAGAGCGCGTCTCAGCGGGCTCGGGGGCGACCTGTCGGCGGTGAATCGAACGGCGACGACCTCCGGTGGCCGAGGAGGGGAACGGCGACGTGGGCGGCGATGCAGGGCGTCCGGGGCCTCGTGGCTTGGTGGAGAGGAAGAGGAGGTCGAGGCGGAGCCTCTGGGCTAGTCGGGGGAGCGAGGGAGGCCCGGTGGCCACGAGAGAGCTCGTCGGCGGCGGCGGGTGTGTTCGGTGGCTGCGCGCGAGAGAGCCAGAGGAGGAGAGGAGCTCGGGGAGAGAGTGAGAGGCCTGGGGGGGTGCGTGGCGTCGCGGACGGGTCCAGGGCGACGAGAGGAAGCAGGAGGTGGCCAGGGGGAAGCAGGAGGTGGCCGAGGCAGCGTCGGCGAGCGCCACGCCTCGCCTCTGTTCGTCCTCCTGGCAGAGGAGGAAGAGGACAAAGGAGGAGGAGGTGGGTTGGGCCGGCTGGGCCGCGAGAGAAACTGGGCCAGGCAGGTAAGCAGGTAAGTGGCCCAGGTGGCCTCTCTCCTCTTTTTTCTATTTTGTTTCTCTTTTCTATTTCTGTAGTTTTGTTTCTGATTTAGTTTATAGCCCAAATCATTTTAATAAATCCTGCAAATAATTGTGGCCATTAAATGAATTATTACAGAGGCCCTTAACTATTTTCAGAATTGTTGGAGCATTTAAAAATATTAATAGTATTTAAATGCCCCAATTCAAATACAATATGGATTATTCAAAAATCCATAATGGCCCAAAAATATTGGCATCATTTTTGGTAGAGGTTTTTCACCTTTGTCAAAAATCATGAACATTTTTGAAAGCCATTTGGACTTACTTGAAAGTATTTTAGGTGAACCTAGTGAGTTCCTTTAATGCTAGGGTTTGAGCAATCCCCATTTCAAATTTCTTTGGAATTTAAACATGATGGCATGATGAACAAGCAAAGTCAAGCAAGGGCTGAACTGGGCTGTGACAACTCACCCCCACTAAACAAGAATCTCGTCTCGAGATTCAAGCATAGGGTAAGGTGAAAGGGGAACGCAAACTAGCACAATCTTCACGATCCAGGTTGCACTTCAAATGAACGTTGATTTGAACACCATCTTTGTCTTGTCGTCTTGCTCTGAGAACTCCAGCTAATCATGACAAGAAGAGGAAAGGAAAACTCTAGGAGGATCGGTCTTCTTGAAGGTCTAACATCTCACGGAATGAGACATAGAACCATCTCTCGGGTTGAGACACGAGATACACATCAGGAGGGGTGGAAAGAAACGGATGACGAAGGTTCGCTAGGTGGACAACAATTCCACACTTAAGAAGGTGGTAATCGGTTGTCAACGTAGCGAGGAGTTGAGTTGCCATGATACCACAACGAGACACCTTAGGGAAGGTGCCTCGTAGAGATATCCCCTTAAGTGGCAAAAAGAATTACTTTTGATTCAGAGACCATTGAAACTCTTTAAACCAGCCTAAGACAATTCTCGAGCGATCGTTTGGAGGGGGTCGGTAGAATGGCATACTCAAACTTGGATGATGTGGATTACCTTGTTGAAGACAATGTAATGGATGAATTTGCTTATCACCAGAAATGGAAGAGACCCATAGTAGAATGACACATTGGCGGTGCCAGCTGGGAACAAAATGCAAATGCTGGGAATGATTCTGGTAACTGGGGAAGAACCCAACAATAGAGAGTGAATTCACTGTTTGAAAAGGTCATAGCATTGCCGAGGGAACTGAGAGCAAACCCAGTTAGTGCCGATGATAAGACGTAGCGCTTGTGCGTGCTCTCAAGAACTTGAGCATTTCCACAATCATCAAGGTTTTATCGGCAACCGCGTCAAGGGTCCGGTAACACAACTTACTACCATGATGAATGGTGATGGAGGATGTAGATGCAAAGGAAGATAACACCTTCTCAGATTTCACCTTAGCGAGGCCAAGGGAAACGAAATCTGGATGATCGGCCGAGAGACATTTAGCACTCCGCTTCTAATGTTCTCCTTGATGTGCTAGCGTAATCCATAGATAATTATGGTTTGAAATCTAGAATATCAAGTAAAGGTCGGACTTCGGGAGCAATAGAATCCATAAGGAACAGTTACGGAGGTAAATCCTACGAAATCCTTATGGGGAGGTGGCCAATTTCCAAATAAGATACTATAATAATAGGTCTACCGAATGGGTGTGTTGGCCACGACATCCACCTTACCGGTTATCGAGAGACCAATATTATAGTTCTTGGGAAATGTTCCAACCCATCATATCTGCCTAAGATTCAGATCTGGTTGGTGTTAGGATATTCCAGACTCATCGAGTCTAGGAAGAAAAATGAAAGTTTGCAACACAAATCGACGAGATGACGTTGCGAGATTCTCGGGAGATGAACTACGATAGCAAGCTCCAAAACATGAGCTGGTTCTGCTACAAACATGTGAACATGTTGTCCAAGACAAGCATGACCACAAAGTAGTCTTATAATAAAACACTACCGAATTCAGGAGGGGAACCATCATCGAGGATATCGAAGTCCTTGCATAAGTCATATGATTAGCTCTTATGAAGGAACTTCTTCCCCTTGAACAAATCAATCAGTGGCTTGGTGTGCTCGGGACACATATGGAATGAAGGTTGCAAGTCTCCAAACCACAGAATACTTCGCACGTGTGCATGACTAATTTGGAATGATTCCAGGAAAACAAAACAATCTTCCTCAAATTCATGGCGGCAACTTGCATCATATGCACATGAATTAGGGAAAATCACTACTTTCATTCAAACATATGCTTCATGAACGAAACACGAAGAAATGCTTACACAAGTTTCCAACACTAGGTTGATGTTCAACATGATTCATGGGGGGAGACAAAATGCTACTGATGGGCTCAACAGCAACTCATCGGAATTTCCATATCACTGGACTTCCACCATCATGTGAACACGGTGATAGTATTGGTCAGACCAAAGATGTAATGGTGTATGCTCGAGGGATCAACCACGAGTAGGACAACATTACGAGCATCGTTGGTACTGATTTGATTTGACGATAGCCCACACTCAAATCAAGGGATTGATAAGACAATAGGTCCAGCAACTGATCACAAGGACCAATCGATGAAGATATCATCTTTCTTCAACACACACTACACAAGAATATCCCTTTGGAACGAACTAAGTCAGACAAGCTTTTATCTTCCAACTCTCCAAGTTGTTGTCTAGCTTAACCAACTAGCTCAGGGATATCTAACACCGATTCTTGGAGAAAGGGTGGTTCACAAGAAACCAACTTGATCACGAGCTCAACATAGCGGTCAGGTGACAACCCGGTAACACCTCCAAGAAGATATTTGGAAAGTCACGAACCACCGGTATGTTACTAAGCTCGAGAACAATCTTGCCTTTTGAGGCAAGACGATATGATCAATAGAGCGAAGATTTGAATAATCCTAACTCATCGATCGAGGAGTGCACCAGGAGAATGGACTAGGTAGCACGATCAATCTTAGAATGATGATTCAATAACCAACACACTAAGAATAAAATTATTGTCCTTTAACTACCCAGCAACGAGGTTGCTAGGCGTATTGATTTCACACATCACAATTCATTTGTCGGTATTCCGGTTGCATCAACACGAAGACCGAGGAATGACTAATGACGGCAAGAAGTATCACTGTACCAGGAGTTCATAGGATGGGGTGCAATTCCTATAACAATCCCGATTTAAAGATGGTAATACTCCAAGGTAGAACAGAACGAAAGCTGGATTAGCAATTTGATCTGCGGAGCACAACTTCTCTGACCCAATCCTGGATATGGAAGAGGTACTGGAGTTTGTTTCTCCTAGTCATTCTGCGATAGAATGGCTTGACGGACCACAAGAGTAATAGGCATCGATAAACGAACGCACGCATACTCTTGGCTATCAATTGATAGACGAGGGTCGGAATGCAACTAAAGAGAGACAACTCAAGGAACATATGATTTTCTGAGTTGTGGATGCATGGTTTAGCATGTCGAACGAATTCCACATGTTTCTTCCGGATAACCCATGCAGAAAGTAGAACTGGCAGAGTCACAATATATAACGGAGAACTCATCAAGAATAATCCTGTTGTGATATTTCAGTTCAACGAGGAACTTCTGCCATAAGTAGTTCATGGTATTTGGAAGAAGAAGATACCACGGACTTTAAGGACTATCGCAAAGGTTACTAATATCCTAAAGGAACTAGCAAACACTATCAACATGAAGTAAGTAGAGTGAATCTCGGGTTCAAAGCCCAAGGAGTAGAATACCTACTACTAAGTGGCATCACGGAATGCTTTCGAGAATAAAAGCTAGAATCATCACACTGGGACACAAAACATTGCTAGATTACTAGGTGACTCCCTAAAACACCTAGGGTCATAATAATAGCTCCAACATATATGTCAAGGCAATAATTTACCTCAACTCACCGATTAGTGTGGTTAATCTGGCCCAAAGGAACATCGGAATGGGAGGAAGGAATTTTGCAAATGCTTCAGGCTATTCAGAAACGTGGGGTGACTCGGACAGCATAACGGCTGTAAATGCTCAGAAAAGATTTGAGACATTCACAAAAATGGTGGCATAACCACTCAAAGGCACAATATCAAGGTTTCGAGATCAACAATTTAACATACGTAGTAATAGGAACTGAAACGAGGCTTAAGTCCAACAATTCTATAGGTCTACGGATTGGTAACACGTGATCCTAATAGAAAGAAGAGATAGCCTAGTTCTTAATCCCCGCAGGAAAGATAAGATGACTCAGATCAGAAGGGCATGAGGTATAAGGAGTAAAAAGAGCCTTACGTTCCATCCCACAATCAATTCCCTTATATAACTAAAGAATTTCTAGACTCAACTTCGACCAGTTTGGCTTGGTAATCCTACAGGCAGTCAAGCTCTGATACCAACGCTGTCAGGACCCCGACTCAATGCCACATCGATCTAGCATGTAACACCTCATATCACTTTGCGGCCTCACGCACGGTATTCCCACGGGTGTCGCCTTACCTTTGCCCGGGACCGTTTGCGCCTTTTGGCACACGTATATGACAGTGTCGCTAGCATCCATATGATAAGGAGCCCGGGCTGACATGGCTAGTCGTAAACCCAAAGCGGCACAGACTTACAGGGACAGGCATCCATGACCCAGCATCGAACGTGTCGGTCATCAGCGAGTGAATCCAGGCTGTAGCACTGGGCTAGCAGGACTCCGGTGAACCGGGCTGTAGCGGGCTAACAGGACTCCGGTATTCACCGCGTGACATTTCCCCGAAGGGACAGACACAGGAACGAAGAAGGACACATGCCGGCCAGCCTAAGCGTTCCGGAGCAGTAGCAAGCTACCATGGTCGTGAAACACTAGGAGACATTTCCCGGTAAGAGAGGCTACTAAAGATAAACAACTAGATGGTCAGATCCCACACATACCAAGCATTTCAATAACATACACACAATATGCTCGATATGTGCAATACAACATGGCATCACAAAATGACTCTACGACTCAATTAGTTTATTCAATAGGCTCCGAGGAGCGAGATATTACAAACATGGGTCTCATGACCCAACACTCAGAGCATACAAGTCAAAGCACAAGCGGAAGCTATCATGTCTGAGTACAGACAACTATAAATGAAAAAGGCTGAGAAGCCTGACTATCTATCAGATCCTGCCGAGGGCACAAGATCGTAGCTGAGGTATCAAGCTAAACGTCGAAGTCCACGTGAAACTACTAGCGAGACCGAAGTCTCTCTGCAAAAACATAAAATAGGCAAACGTGAGTACAAATGTACCCAGCAAGACTTACATCAGATCTATCTACATATGCCTCATTATCAACAAAGGGGATGGTGGAGTTTGACTGCAGCAAGCCAGCTTTGACTCAGTGGCTAACCTGAACTACGACTGCAAATAACTTTTGAGGTGGCGCACACGAGTCCACATATTCACCATATCAATACACCACTATGGATCCGCTCCCGTCTCCCTACGAGAACGCCATCCATAGCACTCACGCTTATCTTGCGTATTTTAGAGTATCCACTTTCACTTGTCTATGAACTGATATAAGCAACCCAGAAGTCCTTTTCCGTGGACACGGCTATTCGAATAGATTAGGTTAACCCTGCAGGGGTGTACTTCTTCACACACGCTCTCACCACTTACCGCCGTTTACACGACATGTACTCGGCAACCTTCAAGCGGAAGCCCAACGTGGGTGTCGGCCACGGCCTGCCTAAACACTCAAGTCTCTAGTCCAGGTTTATCGCCTATTCGGGTTCCATCCATGAGGAGATCCGGCCGGAGTTTCGCTCACAGCCCCAAACGATGTGTACAGGGTTCCGTGACACCAAACGGGTGCCCGGTTTACCCGGCCACGTGCCTACCGCATCACAGCCCACCCCTACGGTCAGCGCTGTCCACGGCCTCGAGCATACTACAAACACCAGAAACTACTTGCAACTCCTGGACAGAGGACAAGGGTGATTAAGAAGCCGAGAGGGTCCATTGGTTTCGGGCCCAATGCGTGGTAGTAGCTGAATCATGGATCACAAACACAGAACTCAGTTCCTGAGGACGGCTGCAATGAGACAACCCACCATGTACTCCTACATGGCCTCTCACCGCTACCTTTACCAAAACGTGTTCACACACTTAGCTCACACACAGTAGGACATGTTCACACGCCTCTGATTCATCCCCGATGAATCAGACCTGACTCAACTCTAAGCAGTAGCAGGCATGACAAACAAACATGAATGAGTAGGCACAACAGGGCTCAAACAACTCCTACTCATGCTAGTGGGTTTCATCTATTTACTGTGGCAATGACAGGTCATGCAAAGGATAAAGGGGTTCAGCTACCGCAGCAAGTAACAGAAAATCGGTGTTGTCCTAATGCATTAAAAGAGAGCAGGAGCGAGAGAGTAGGATTGTATCGGAATGAACAAGGGGGTTTTGCTTGCCTGGCACTTCTGAAGATAACATTGAGTCTTCATCAGTGTCAACGATCACGTCATCGGTATCACGTCTATCGAGAGGGGACAAATACCGGCAACACAAAAGGAACACAATCAATGCAATGCACAATATGATGCATGATCATGACATGGCAAAATGAATGTGTTTTGAGCTAATGCAACTAGCAACAGATTAAATGAAGTTGGTTTGAATACAAGATTCAAATTCAAACTCCATATGTGATTATTCAAATGCCATTTACTTCATTTGCCCTAAACAGTAGTGATAAGTTGTTCTAACATGCATGAAAATGGTACAGATGGATTCCTTGAATTTTTCTGATAATTTTTCATATATAAATTATTTAATTTGGAGTTACGGTTAATTTTCTATGATTTATTGAAGTTTTAGCTATTTTCTGGAATTAATAAATCATTTAAGAATTATTTAAATTCCAGAAAATACTTATTGCGTCAGCCTGACATCATCATGACGTCAGCAGGTCAACAGGGCGCCTCCAGGTCAAACCTGACCAGTGGGGTCCACTGGTCAGTGACCCAGAGCTGTTTAGTGTCAATGGCAGGTGGGGCCGGGTCAAAGGCCACGTCAGCAGAGTCAATGCTGACGGGTGGGGCCACTGGATTAGTTTAAAACTAAACAGAAACTAATCTATGATTAATTAGCAGGTGGGGCCCTGCTGTCAGTGTCTATTAAACTAACTAATATTTAGTTAATACTAATCCTAGCCTAATTAGCCGGGCGGGGCCCGCAGGTCAGTGAGAGGGAGGGGGGGTCAAACCCGGGTCAACTCGCCGGAGTTGACCCGCGGCTCGTCGCCGGCGAGGCCAGGGACGGCGGAGGGGGTCGGAATTCCTCCTCCGGCGACCAAATGGCCGGCGGAGGGCAGCTACGTGACGCTGAAGATCCCGCGCGTCGAGTGGTGCGGTCAGTTAGACCGGGGGCGACCTATATCGACGGCGGCGAGCTCAAAGGCGGCGGCCGGAGTTCGGGCAACCGCGGAGATGGCGTTATAGGGCATGGCAGGGAGCACTCGTGGGTGTTTCGGGTTCGCAGGAGCGCGGTGAGCACGCTGGTGATGCTCGGGCGAGCGGACGAGCTCAGGAGCATGGAGCTCGTCGGCCGTGGCGGCGGCGAGCTTCGGCGGAGGTGGGGAACGGGGCTAGAGCAAGAACGCGAGCAGGAGAGGAGGGGGAATCGATCCAAGAGCTCACTGTGGTTGCAGAGCGCGTCTCAGCGGGCTCGGGGGCGACCTGTCGGCGGTGAATCGAACGGCGACGACCTCCGGTGGCCGAGGAGGGGAACGGCGACGTGGGCGGCAATGCAGGGCGTCCGGGGCCTCGTGGCTTGGTGGAGAGGAAGAGGAGGTCGAGGCGGAGCCTCTGGGCTAGTCGGGGGAGCGAGGGAGGCCCGGTGGCCACGAGAGAGCTCGTCGGCAGCGGCGGGTGTGTTCAGTGGCTGCGCGCGAGAGAGCCAGAGGAGGAGAGGAGCTCGGGGAGAGAGTGAGAGGCCTGGGGGGGGTGCGTGGCGTCGCGGACGGGTCCAGGGCGACGAGAGGAAGCAGGAGGTGGCCAGGGGGAAGCAGGAGGTGGCCGAGGCAGCATCGGCGAGCGCCACGCCTCGCCTTTGTTCGTCCTCCTGGCAGAGGAGGAAGAGGACAAAGGAGGAGGAGGTGGGCTGGGCCGGCTGGGCCGCGGGAGAAACTGGGCCAGGCAGGTAAGCAGGTAAGTGGCCCAGGTGGCCTCTCTCCTCTTTTTTCTATTTTGTTTCTCTTTTCTATTTCTGTAGTTTTGTTTCTGATTTAGTTTATAGCCCAAATCATTTTAATAAATCCTGCAAATAATTGTGGCCATTAAATGAATTATTACAGAGGCCCTTAACTATTTTCAGAATTGTTGGAGCATTTAAAAATATTAATAGTATTTAAATGCCCCAATTCAAATACAATATGGATTATTCAAAAATCCATAATGGCCCAAAAATATTGGCATCATTTTTGGTAGAGGTTTTTCACCTTTGTCAAAAATCATGAACATTTTTGAAAGCCATTTGGACTTACTTGAAAGTATTTTAGGTGAACCTAGTGAGTTCCTTTAATGCTAGGGTTTGAGCAATCCCCATTTCAAATTTCTTTGGAATTTAAACATGATGGCATGATGAACAAGCAAAGTCAAGCAAGGGCTGAACTGGGCTGTGACACCCTGCCTTGATCTCTCCACCTCCACGCGAGCCTGCCTGGCGAGGTCGCTCCTGAAGAAGCCTCGTGTCGTCCGCCCCGCGAGGCTTGTCCCCTCGCCAGGGTCTTGAGTCTTGCATTGATGAAGATAGGCCGTACTGGGCCACCACTCAAGCCATGCCGCAGGCCGCAGGCACGCAAGTCTGGGGACCCCCATTCCCAGAACTCCGACAATAGCCCCCGGGCCCAAGGCGCGCTCGGACTTGGCTTAGCAGAGAAGCGAAGGGGCAAGTGCGGAGCGCCGTGGGCCCCATCAGCCTGCGGCCTTGGGCGCCGCGTGGCGGTTGATTGGATGTGGGCGTCTCCGCTTCCCCATGCTGCCTTGGCAACTGCTCGACTTGACAAGTCCCTGCATGCAGAAATGGGTCATGATTACCTGTATCGTGGAGGCCGACAGTTGGCCTCCTCCGGACTATAAGTACGGACGGGCGGGAGCCCTTGTAGTCCATCTCTTTCTGCTTCAAGCCTTCTTCCTCGCCCTTGCTCCACCTTGCGCCAATGGCGCCGATCTGCCAGTTTTCAGCGGAAGAGAAGGGGAAGGCCCCCCGAGAGGGTCCCGACCCGCTTCCCCTGAAGAAGTGACCGGTCCCCGGCCGCGACGTGGTTGCGTGGCAGGAGACATCAAGGCCTTGGTATGAGCGGTCGCCACCTGGGTTTCCGCTGCCCTTGTACACCCGAGCTGAGGGCCCTGGAGAAGGAGACGCTGAGCGGCACTGCCGGCGACACCGTCGAGTCACAGCAGTGCACGTCGACGCCCTGGGGTCCATGCTAAGGGCTCTTCTTGTGAGCTTGTGCTTCAAGCCGCTATGCCCCCACGCTCTTGGATTCGCCTTCCTCCCTCCTTCGCCTTCAAGATACCAATGAGGGGGCCTCTAGAGCTCTGGCTGCAGCATGCTGACTGCAGCACTCTTGCGACCGGAGCGGAGGTCGAGGTTGTCACTCCTGGCAAGGTCTACATGACCCGGGGCTGGGGCAAGATTGCCCGGGTTTGCCGGATAGGGGGTGCCCTCGTAATTCATCTAGAATACAATGGCGCCTCCTTGATGTTCTTCAAGGTCTTCGACACGGATGGATGCCGACTGGAGTGCTGCCCCAAGGAAGGCGGCCAGGGCACCAAAGCGGCGAGGGCCAGGCCTGCCAACCGCTCCCCCAGCGGCTCCTCTGGTAGCAGCGGAGAAGCCGGGGGGTCCAGTGACTCCCCCGAGATTCTTGTGACTCCGGAGATGAGCGACGACAGCTACGAGCCCCCAAGATCGCATCGTGCTCGGAGCAGGGCAGCTGCATCTGGCCGCCAACGCCGCTGATCTGGATAAGGTTGGCGCCGGCGCTTGGCGGCCCACTATTGATGATGGCGTCTCCTGTGATGGCGCGCATAGTTAGAGTTCCTTAGGATTGGATCGTTTTGTTCCCTACGAGGAATCGAAGAAACACCCCGCGGGGTATGTAAGGCGTCTGCCATGTCTTTTGTGAATATTATCCTTATTATGGAGCGATGCGAGATGCTCGTCCTGTCTCGGATCGGCTCCCTCTTTCTATCCTCACGAGGGCTTGGTGCTCTACGCTGACAGGTCCCGGTCCCTAGGCAGGCTACAGCCGTTGCTGGTATGCCAGGTCGCGATGCCGTGGTCAAGGCCAAGAGGTGAGCGTCCCAAGGTCCAGTAAGTGCCCCCGAGGCGCGATGCTCAGGAGGTCCCATTTAGCGCTCAAGCAGCCTCCGCTGGGCAAGAAAGGAAGGCAACGTCGTTGTGACAGAGCCGCACTAGGCGAGGGTTTAGCGTCGCGTTGATTTAGCTTTTGCAGGGGTGTGACTTAACTCGTGAGCTTGGAGTCGTTATTCGGCGAGGTGCCTGGCTCGCACGCCGGCAGCTGGGGTGTCGCTGGGTTGGGTCCTTGTGAGCTTCTCCCCTCTTCCCCGCACTTTCCTTCTTGCTCTACGTCCTCAGGTCCCGGCCCTCGAGCGAGCTCAGCCACCGCTGGTATGATAGGTCACGATGTCGTGGGTCAAGGCCAAGGGGTGAGGGCTGGAGAGCCAGTAAGAGCCCCTGAGTTGCGATGCTTAGGCGCCCTCCTTTTAACGCGCGAGCGGATCACACGGGAGAGAGAGAGAGAGGGAGCTCATGACGCCCCCCCCCATGCCATTCCTTAGGTGGATCCTGTACACCAACACGAGGAAAACAAGGCCTGCCATTACGGTTGCCAGCCATTGCTTGCTCTAAGGGAGTGACTGAGGCACCGAGGGTCTGGTGAGGTAGTGCTTTGCGGGGCTGCCGCGGCCAGAGCTCGACCACTCAGATTTGTCGATGTTGCAAGGACAAACCCATGCGCAACCGCCGTGCCAGAGCGAGCGGCTCCAAAGGTAGGTGTCAATCGAGCAGGCGATTACCACAGGCAGGTTAAGCATGAAAAAACAAATCAACTTAGATAGATGCAGAAAAAGGCACACGCCACTGGGTGAGGCCCAAGCAGCTTGGGGATGATGCAGCCCGAGGGGCGCCCCCAACAAGGCAAGCTGAAGACATAAGCAAAACGGATACACGCTGCAGGGACAGTCCCACGCGACCTGGGAATGATGCAGCCCTGAGGGCGCTCCCAGCTGAAATGAAACTTGAGAGATGTCACCTGATATCATTGTAGAGCGAGTGTCAAAGCAGATGATGGTGCGAGGTGAGGAAGCCGACCCTCACGAGCCCTCGGAGCTCCGAGCCTCGGGAGGCTCGGGAGGTCCAGGCGGCTCGGCGAGGTCCATCTCCATCTCCTCCAGGAATGCGCGGTGCTTGGTGACCTGAGCTTCCAGAATGCTCCTCATCAGGCGCTAGTGAGTAGCAGCTGCGTTCGGTAGGCCGAAGGGCATGCGAACGTAGTTGTGAGGTGGACCCTCGCAACACCCCATGCGTGAAGGCCAGAAGCGCTCTTGTGACGCGATACGATTGAGACCTGGGTAGTCGATGCAGACGCGCAGCCCGCCATCCTCGCCTGGATGGGGAGCTATGCTGGGCAGGCGGCGGTTGCCAGACATGACTCTCGATTCCTGCAACTCCTGAGCGACCTTGGTGATGAACTCCTGAGGGATGGGCCCTCCTTGCCTTACGCCTTCCTGAGGGAAATGTGTTGCGAAGCACGCCTCCAAGTGGTGCCCGAGCGCCTCCCTCGTGATTTTGGCAAACTCAGTGGCTCCCCAGGAGAGAGCCCCCGAGCCTTGCCCGAGGAGGGCGCCGGGCGCGCCTCCCTATGCGACGGAGGGTGGCGCCTCTTGGATGGGCGCATGCCCGGATGTGCCGTCTCCGGAGGTGCCTGTCTCCTGAGGCCTTGAGCCAGGTGATGTATTGTTCTTCTTGGGAGCTGCTTCAAGAAGGTTTCCACTCTTGCTGTCTGGGTCCTCAATTGACGCGGCTTGGAAGGCGCACTCGAGAGAGCACACCGCATCCTTCTCTTCACAGGGGACCATGATGACTCCGCCACTTCTTGGCATCTTGAGGACGTTGTAGCCATGATGAGTCACTGCCGTAAACTTGGCCAGAGCGGGATATCCGAGGATGGCATTGTATGGCAGGCGAATGTGGGCGACGTCGAAGTCAATGAGCTTGGTACGGTAGTTCTTGCACTGCCCAAAGGTGACAAGGAGGCGGACCTGCCCTATCGGGACAGTGTAACCATCAGTGACTCCTGAGAAAGGCTTGGTTGGTTGAAGCTGATCGTATGGCACTTGCAGATTGTTGAACGTCTCGACGGACAGGATGTTGAGCCCTGCTCCGCCGTCGATGAGGGTCCTGGTAACTTGCACATTGCTGATGACTGGTGAATAGAGCATCAGGAGGACACCGGCTGTTGCCGTGCATTTGAGCTGATCAGCTGAGCTGAACGTGATGGCGCACGCGGACCACCTGAGAGGGCGCGTGGCCTCAAGCTTGGGGAGGACCACATTCACCTCGCGAGCAAACTGCTTGAAGATGCGCTGAGAGGCTGGGGCCTGAGCGCCGCCCAAGATGCAAGCGATTGCATGCGCTCCTGGAAGCCCCCAGCCCCCTCGTCCTAATGATGGTCGTCATTCCTTCGTGGTGGTGGTGGCAGAGGAGGAAGCCCTGTGTTGCCTTGCGGGCGATCCTCACGAGGCTGATCCCTCCAAGCTCCCTCGTGAGGCTGGTCCTGCCAGCGGTCCTCGCGAGTCCGGTCACGCCACCCCTGGTGAGGGCCACGGTCGTCCCATCGTCCTCCACCTCTTCCTCCTCCTCGGCCATAGCCCCGGTCGTTACGCTCGGGGTGTCGACCAACACGGCCTTCTCGCACGGCCCTGAGCTCTTGGCATTC
This sequence comes from Triticum aestivum, assembly GCF_018294505.1. NCBI lineage: Eukaryota > Viridiplantae > Streptophyta > Magnoliopsida > Poales > Poaceae > Triticum > Triticum aestivum. The sequence goes on along the minus strand of NC_057795.1, from coordinate 423,452,536 downwards.
GTTGGTGTTGTGGGTGTGGAGGTCGTGGTACACACAGTGCCGGCTGCCCTGGGACGAATCCGGCTGGTCCCTGCCACGCTTCATGTTCGGCTCTGCTGCAAGCACAGCTGCTCCCTTGCGCTTCACATCCTTGGCCTTGGCTTTCTTCTCTTCTGGATCTGCAGCCGGGAGCTCGAGAAGGGAAAGGCGTCCCTCCTCAGCCCTTGTGCACTTGGTCACCAGGTTGAACAACTCCAGAGACGCGCACAGATCTTCGTGGATTGCCAGCTCCTCCTTCATCTTGATGTCGCGGACGCCATCAGAGAACGCCGAGATGATGACCTCCTCGGTCACCTTGGTAATCTTGAGGCGAGCGTTGTTGAAGCGCTGGATGTACTTCTGCAAGGTCTCTCCGGGTTGCTCCTTGATGCGGCGCAGGTCACCCACGGCCAGTGGTCGGTCGCGAGTGCCCTGAAAGTTGGCGATGAAGCGAGTGCGCATATCGTCCCAGGAGGAGATCGTGCCAGGGGGCAGGTTCAGGAGCCAGGTGCGGGCACCGTCCTTGAGTGCCATGGGAAACCAATTCGCCATGACCTTTTCGTCCCCGTTGGTGGCTTCGATGCCCAGCTCGTAGAGCTGTAAGAACTCCGCGGGGTCGGTAGTGCCGTCGTAGCGAGCATGCAGGTCAGGTTTGAACTTGCCTGGCCAGGCGACACTGCATAGCTCGGTGGTGAAGGTGCGGCAGCCTGCAGTGGCCACTAGAGCTCTCTGCTGATGCGGGGCTTGCTCCTGAGGATTCCCGCACGCCGCTGCCTGGAGCAGCACGGGGTCTTGACGTGCTGGCGCAGGGATGCGGTCATGGCGTGCCGGTGCCGAGAGCACGTAAGCACCTTCTTGGGGACAAGGGATTTCTTGGCAGCTCCTTTCTTGTCGTGCGGGCGCCGGACGCGATGGATCTCGTCCTGGGGCCGCGTGCCTAGGAGCCAGGGCGCCTTCTTGGGGAGGAGGTGGCGGAGGCACCTCCTGGGCTGCACCACCCGCAGAGGACGGAGGGTGAGGCAGCGAGAGGGACGGCGCAGGGGAGCCCACTGCGGCATGACGAGCTCGGTGATGCAAGTGAGCCACTCCTCGTAGAGGTCGTCGACGGGATGGTAGTGCAGAAGCTCACGCGCCAGGAGCAATGCGGCGTGCGTGTCCGTGGGGGCGCGACGAGCGTGGGACGACAAACCATCTGGAGTCAGCGACAGGGTGGCGCTGCGGCCTTCCCGCCGCACCGAAGGATGCAGCAACGAAGCCTGCTGCTCGTTCCCCGCCGGGGCGGTGGAGGCGTTGGCGGCAGGCGACGGGGAACGACGGGGATATCCGCCGACGGGAGCCGTCTGGGCGACGCAAGCGGCGAGAGCAGCCCGACGCTCGGCACGAGCCCAGCGAGCGTCAGCCATGGACACGACGGGAGATCGAACGCGGAACAGCGGAAGAAAGATTCCGGCGCACCCCTACCTGGCGCGCCAAATGTTGGATGTTGGGTTCCGGCAAACCCTTAAGGTTCGAACTCTGGGGTGCGTGCGAAGATCTTCCCCCTACCACTCCACGTTTGATCGCCTCACGAGAATCTAAGCTAGACGATGAACAAGACGAGGGACACAAGATTTATATTGGTTCAGGCCGCCGTTGTGGTGTAATACCCTACTCCAGTGTGTGGTGTGGTGGATTGCCTCAGGGGCTGATGAAGAACAGTACAAAGGACGAACGGCCTCGCGAGAGGTGTTCTTGAGCTGGTGCGATGAACTGCTTGGATGAGTTCAATCGCATATCGATCTAATGAGAACTTGATCAAATCCTTTCTACTATGGTGGCTAGCCCTATATATAGAGGCCCTGGTCCTCTTCCCAAATATTGAGCGGGAAGGGCGCCAACAACGGCCATTTTGAAGGGGAACATCTAGTACAAGTTATCCTGACTAAAGTTGGTCTTCGACTGCCAAAGGCACTGGCGATGACGCTGTCTTGGGCTCCACAGTGACCTCCATCCTGCCGCCCTGCTGGTCTTGGTCTCGTTGCACTGAAATGGCAACCTTTGCCTGATGCCTGGGTACTCCACGCCTGTGCTTGCCCCCTTTGCACCAAAGAGGAAACAAGGACACTGTGCGGGCCGGTGCCCACCTGGCGCTCGCCTGGTCTCGATCATCACGGCTTGCGTCACGAGCACCTCGTGAGGTACCCCTACCTTGATCTCTCCGCCTCCTCGCGAGCCTGTCTGGCGAGGCCACTCCTGAAGAAGCCTCGTGTCGTCCGCCCCATGAGGCTTGACCCCTCGCGAGGGTCTTGAGTCTTGCGTTGATGCAGATGGGTCGTACTGGGCCACCACTCGAGCCACGCCGCAGGCCGCAGGCAGGCAAGTCTGGGGACCCCCGTTCCCAGAACACCGACAGTGTTGTTCTCTCAATGAACTCTTCCTCTCCCCATTATGCATAAATTGATCAACTCTTTCACATTAGCCATTTTTATGGTACTTGTGCTTCAAAGACGAGTTTTAGTCATGGGCCCAAGGATAATTCTTTGCGGTGCCATACCAATTGACTCATACATAGGTGGCTCCGGCCACCGCCCTTTCTTCTTGAGAGTTTTGTTTCGTGTTTTGGTCTTCGTTATCTTTTGCCTTTGTTTGAGCCGTGTTTGTGTTTGTGTTGCCTCTCATGCTAGCTCTTGGTGTGTCCGTTTGCGTGAAGGTTGCGTTGCAAAGGTTGTTTTCCTCTCTCGTTTGTGAAACTTGCATTTTTCTTGGGTCTACGGTACTACCGTGGCTTGCCACGGTACTACCGCAGGATGTGCGCACGGTACTACCGCAACCAGCATGGCAGTAATTTTTTACTACTGTTGGTTGAGCGGTACTACCGCCCAGCATGCGGTACTTCCGCCCGGGCGGTACTACCACAATGATGTGCGGTACTACCATGCAGTCGTGAGCGCGTGGGGGTTAAGAGCGGGCAGGGGGAGTTCTAACTCCCCCATACCCATTCAACTCCTTTTCCCCACGGCGTCTCTCTCTCCTGCCAAAGAACGACATTAGAGGACCTCACCAGATTTCCGTCTCCGACCGCTCTCCTCGCATTTCGACCGATGGGATTGTTCCCCACCTTGCCCTCTTGCCATGGACCAAGGTTTTTCCCCAAATCCCTTGCTTTTTGCTTCGTTGTCTTGTCTCTAGGTTTTTGGGGAGATGCATGTGTTCTTGAGATTTTAGGCCAAATCTTTGCAAGAGTAGGGTGTCGGAGAGTCGTTTTGAAGTAGAGATGCCATTTGGACGGTTGCTACTCGGTAGTTTTGATCAACTGTAGTATCGCTCCTTTGTTGCGGTGTGTTGGATCTGATCCTGTTTGGATCTGAACTCGAGCGGTACTACCGCACCTCCCGTGTGGTACTACCGCTCTCGCCACGTTCGCCTTGTACGGCACTATCGCTCCCCCAGAGTGGTACTACTGCGCAAGGCATGGAAGTAAAATTTTACTTCCGCTCCAGGCGCAGTACTACCGTGCCACCCCGGCGCGGTACTACCGCGGCTAGAGCGGTAGTAAATTTTTAATTCCGCACCATTGAGCAGTACTACCGTTGACTACAAAACTTCTTCGTAGCAACTACCCAATGTTATTTCTACTTGTTTCTTTTGGTTTGTTGTGGTCTTTGCATTGATCCCTGTTGCTTCTTTTGCGTATAGTTGTGTTGTGTGTCATAGGTGGTGGCTCCGGTTCCAATGTCTGTCGGTCAAATCTTGTCTGTGACACAGGCTCGAAGCGCCTGCGCAACCAAGATGAAGCTCCAGAGGGTTCCAATGCCTCCCAACGTAGAACCAAGCACACGGCCACCAAGCTCAAGGAGCCCACAATGGGCATGGATGAGATACCACTAGCTGAGTTTATCACTCGAAGGAAGATCAACCCCTATGTGAATCCCCATGCAAACTTCAGAGGGAATGGTTTGTTCAAGACCAAGCAGCAGAATCTTATCTATCTGGATGCGATCAAGGCCAGGAGAAGCACCGTGACTACTTTGGTGAGGCTTTGGACCTGGTGGAGCAATTTGGCATTGAGCACATGCTTACCTTTCACCTGGACTTTGACCCAGAGATTGTGGCTCAGTTCTTTGCTTCGGTCCACTTCCATTTTGATGAGGCAAGGACCATGACCTGGATGACCAATGGACAACAGATGGCTGCTAACTGGAAGGACTTCATGGATTTTCTTCAGGTTCCTGATGCGGGGCTCGACACGCCCGTTGGTGTTCGCCCTCATGCCAACCCCGAGTCAGCCAACAACAACAAGCTTCAGCCCTTCTTTGTTGAGAAGACGCTTCCCGGTAAGAAGAAGGCATGGGTGCTAAACTCTTTCCTTGACATCATGCATTGGATCTTCCGCAACTCTCTTTTTCCACGCGTCGGTGACAAGGACAAGGTGCATGCCTATCTTGTGGATATGATGCTCATTTGTGAGGAGGCGCGTCATGCTCAGACGCAACCACTTGATGTCGCACATATCATGTGGTGCGAGCTACAGTTTGCGGTGTTCAACCGTAAGGTCCCCATCTATGGGCCTTACCTGTTTCTCTTGATCACAAAGACTTGGGAGAAGCTCTATCCCGATGATGAGTTTGTTGCCCCCGGCTGGATTCGTCATGAGCCCATCAAGCTCCGCATCAAGAGCCAATGGGCTAACACCACTACTAGTGCTGAGGTAGAGGCTGCCAAGATGGATGTGGATGAGGATGGGATCGAGGAGGAGGACGCGAATGAGGACAGTTCTGATGGATACACTCCTCCCTCTATGGAGCCCTCTTGGGCTAAGAAGCTAAAGAAGAAAATGAAGGCTCTGTTCTGCATGCAGGCCCAGGGGCGGTACATGACCCATATGTTGCCTCCAAGGAGAGTCGCCAGCGTGATAAGAAGATTTTGAGGACCTTCACCGAGATTGTGCATAGTGGCTCAGAGGAAATCATCACTCTGGAGGCTGCATGGATAGCCAAGCAGGGGTATCAGTGGATGGAGTCAGACGAGGAGACCATTCCCGCTGACGAGACCGACGAGGAGTCGTTTTCAGCCTGAGCTACCACCTGTGTCATAGGTGTACTCTATGCCTTTTTGGTGTCTCAATGCCAAAGGGGGAGAGAGCGTAGGATTTGCGTGTCTTGTGTCATGTGTTTAGCGTTGTCGCTTTGCTTTCGATCTGTTGAACCTCGGTTGCTTTGGTTTGGTTTGTGCTCGTAAGACCAAGTTCTCTATCATATGGTGTAAGACATATGCACTCTAGCGTATCTTTTTGTCTTAGTTGCTTAAGTAATTCAAGAGCTATGCTATCATGTTCCCTTCTCTTTATGCTCTTATTCATTATCTTGCCTACTTGCTTAGTGTTAGTTGATTTGTTGCAAGAGATGCCTTGTCTATAAAATATAGGGGGAGTGTTGATCCTAGTATGTGTGTCGTGCAGTCCAAAGCACTTCTCCAAAGTGCACAATTCTAGGGGGAGCCCGTCTATATTTTATAGATAGTGGGTTTGCCTTTGTTTCATTTTATATCCCTTTGTGCAAATCTCGTATTGTCATCAATCCACCAAAAAGGGGGAGATTGTAAGGGCATATCTATCCTTAGTAGTTTTGGTGATTGATGACAATGCTTTTGTGGACTGATCGTATGCATTGAGCATTTCAAATATATCATGTCTAAACACAAGACGATTTGGTGCCCCTCGAAGACTATTGAAGACAGCACTTCTCTACGTTTCTTTTTGGTGGATTTGAGCCGTAGCAAAGCCATACTATTAAGAGGGGGTCCGCGTTGGAAAGGTTTGGGTGGAATCACATGTACACGTCTATTCCTTTTGCACCACCTTTCCTTTGGCTCTTTGGAGCATCCTCCGTCTCTCCGTTCTCTGCAAAATGAAGGACTCCTAATGTTGTTGAACTGAGGCAGGCGGTAGTACTACTCTCCAGAGTGGTACTGCCGCAGGCTCTTGCGGTCGTACCAGGCTCCATCTCGGTAGTACCGTAGGTGCTCATGGTAGTACCGCTCCTTGGGAGCGGTAGTACCATGGCCCTCAGGCCAGGCACAGCTGCTTGAGCGGTAGTAGGGGCGGATGTAATTTTTAACATCCGCGCCCTACGCGGTAATACCGCCCCTTGGGCGCGGTAGTACCTGAGCTCTGGCCAGGCACAGCAGCATGAGCGGAAGTAGGAGAGGATGTAATTTTTTACATCCGCGCCCTACACGGTAGTACCGCTCCAGGCTTGCGGGAGTACCGTGTCAGATTTTTGCATAAATCAAAACTCAACGGAAGTAGTCACGAATATAATTTTCTATATCTGTGTCTTCTCAGGCTAGACTATTCCTGCCTTGCGGTAGTATCGCTAGGGGGCGTGGTAGTACTGCGTCAGCGGTTCTATAGCTCCCTGTCTTAGCACATCAGGACTAGTCTTGGCCCCTGCCGTGCCAGCAGTAGTACCGCAGGCCTGTGCTGTAGGACCGCTTGTATGATGTAGCAGTACCGCGTGTCGCAGGCTAAGTTGGTGGATAACGGTTGGATTTGTCCCTTGACTATAAAAGGGGTGTCTTCTTCCCCGAGTTGACTACCTCCTCCACCTCTAAGCTCCATTTTCACCCGATCTCGCTCCCTAGCCAATCAAACTTGTTGATTCTCTAGGGATTGGTTGAGAAAGCCTCGATCTACACTTCCACCAAGAGAAATTTGATTCCCCCCACTAACCCCATGTGGATCTTATTACTCTTGGGTGTTTAAGTGAAGGAAATATGCCCTAGAGGCAATAATAAAGTTATTATTTATTTCCTTATATCATGATAAATGTTTATTATTCATGCTAGAATTGTATTAACCGGAAACATAATACATGTGTGAATACATAGACAAACATAGTGTCACTAGTATGCCTCTACTTGACTAGCTCGTTTATCAAAGATGGTTATGTTTCCTAACCATAGACAAAAGAGTTGTCATTTGATTAACGGGATCACATCATTAGGAGAATGATGTGATTGACTTGACCCATTCCGTTAGCTTAGCACTTGATCGTTTAGTATGTTGTTGTTGCTTTCTTCATGACTTATACATGTTCCTGTAACTATGAGATTATGCAACTCCCGTTTACCGGAGGAACACTTTGGGTGCTACCAAACGTCACAACGTAACTGGGTGATTATAAAGGAGTACTACAGGTGTCTCCAAAGGTGCATGTTGGGTTGGCATATTTCGAGATTAGGTTTTGTCACTCCGATTGTCGGAGAGGTATCTCTGGGCCCTCTCGGTAATGCACATCACTATAAGCCTTGCAAGCAATGTAGCTAATGAGTTAGTTACGGAATGATGCATTACGTAACGAGTAAAGAGACTTGCCGGTAACAAGATTGAACTAGGTATTGGATACCGACGATCGAATCTCGGGCAAGTAACATACCGATGACAAAGGGAATAACGTATGTTATTATGCGATTTGACCGATAAAGATCTTCGCAGAATATGTAGGAGCCAATATGAGCATCCAGGTTTCGCTATTGGTTATTGACCGAGAATAGTTCTAGGTCATGTCTACATTGTTCTCGAACCCGTAGGGTCCGCACGCTTAAGGTTTCGATGACAGTTATATTATGAGTTTATGAGTTATGATGTACCGAAGGAGTTTGGAGTCCCGGATGAGATCGGGGACATGACGAGGAGTCTCGAAATGGTCGAGACACAAAGATCGATATATTGGACGACTATATTCGGACTTCGGAAAGGTTCCGAGTGATTCGGGTATTTTTCGGAGTACCGGAGAGTTACGGGAATTCGCCGGGGAGTATATGGGCCTTATTGGGCCATACGGGAATAGAGAGAGGCCAAAAGGAAGGAGGCATGCGCCCCCCTCTGGTCCGAATTGGACAAGGGGGGCAGCCCCCTTTTCCTTCTCCCTCTCCTCCTCTTTTCTTCTCCAACAAAGAAAGGAGGAGTCCTACTCCCGGTGGGAGTAGGACTCCCCCCTTGGCGCGCCTCCTCCATAGGCCGGCCGCCTCCCCCCTTGCTCCTATATATACGGGGGCAAGGGGGCACCCCAAAGACACAACAACAACAATTGATCCTTGAGATCTATTAGCCGTGTGCGGTGCCCCCCTCCACCATAGTCCTCCTCGGTAATATTGTAGCAGTGCTTAGGCGAAGCCCTGCGACGGTAGAACATCAAGATCGTCACCACGCCGTCGTGCTGACGGAACTCTCCCTCGACACTTGGCTGGATCGGAGTTCGAGGGACGTCATCGAGCTAAACGTGTGCTAGAACTCGGAGGTGCCGTAGTTTCGGTGCTTGATCGGTCGGCCGTGAAGACGTACGACTACATCAACCGTGTTGTTCTAACGCTTCCGCTTACGGTCTACGAGGGTACGTGGACAACACTTTCCCCTCTCATTGCTATGCATCACCATGATCTTGCGTGTGCGTAGGAAATTTATGAAATTACTACGTTCCCCAACATTGAGCACCCTAGACGGTTGAGGTCACCGCGGAGCCATAGTCCATTATGGTGAAGCTTCATGGTGTCGTTGGGAGCCTCCAATTAAGCTGTGGAGATTGCCCCAACCTTGTTTGTAAAGGTTTGGTCGCCGCCTCCAAGGGCACCAATAGTGGAATCACGACATCTCGCATTGTGTGAGGGCGTGAGGAGAATACGGTGGCCCTAGTGGCTTCTTGGGGAGCATTGTGCCTCCAAACTGCTCGAACAGAGACGTACGTCCCTTTAAAGGGAAGGAACTTCGGTAACACATCCTTGTCTCCACCAGTTCCACTCTTGGTTATCTCTTACCTTTACTTGTGCAAGCTACATTGTGTTATATCCTTTGCTTGCTTGTGTGCTTATTGTTGTTGCATCATATAGGTTGCTCACCTAGTTGCATATCTAGACAACCTACTTTGATGCAAAGTTTAATTTGGTAAAGAAAAGCTAAAAATTGTTAGTTGCCTATTCACCCCCTCTAGTCAATGACATCGATCCTTTCAATACGGGCGCGCCCCAGGGGTGGGGGTGCCCTCCACCCTCATGGGCCCCACATGACTCCCCTTCGGTAACTCTTCGTTCCAGTATTTTTTTATATTTTCCAGAAAAAATCTTCGTTGATTTTCAGCGGATTGCGAGAACTTTTATTTCTGCACAAAAACAAAACCACGGTAGTTCTGCTGAAAACAGCATCAGTCCAGGTTAGTTCTAATTAAATCATACCAAAATCATGTAAAAATATTATAAACATGGCATGAATACATCAAAAATTATAGATATGTTGGAGACATATCACCTATCTTCTCCCCGAGGTGATAATTTTTGTTATGTCCTCGGGATCATGTTTCTCTGTAGTAACAATACAGCTGAGTATGAAGCCCTCCTCCATGGTCTCCGTATGCCTAAGGATATGAATCTCAACCGGGTCAGGTGCATGGGCCACTCTGATCTAATCGCTCAACAGGTCTCTGGAACGTGGGACTCGAAGGATTCCCTCATGACGGCTTATCGGCACGCAGCGACAAACACCGCGGGTAATTTTAAAGGATATTAGGTGGACCACATCGATTAGCGGTTCAGTGAGGCAGCTGATGCTTTGTAACGACCCGGCTCTCAGCGTAAGTCGGTTCCTCCCAATGTGTTCCTTGATGTTCTCCATAATCCTTCAGTCAAACTACAGTTAGAGGAAGACCTCATCGTACCTGACCTGGAGGCACAGTTGGTAGGTGCTCTTCATGCTATCCTAGATTGAACAGTTCCTTATTTGTCCTTTCTAACTCGAGGCGAACTCCCTGAAGATGAAATCATTGCTCGTCAGATCATTAGACGCTCCAAGTCTATGACTATTGTCAATGGCAAGTTGCACAGAAGAAGCATCACTGGTGTTTTCCAACGATGTGTTTCCCCCGATGAAGATGAGAAATCCTCAATGAAATTCACTCTGGTGATTGTGGTCATCATGGGCTCAATGTCATTGGTGGTGAAGGCTTTTCGACATGGTTTTTATTGGTTCACGGCTCATGCGGATGCTGAGGATATCATGCGCAATTGTGATGGATGTCAAAAGTTTGTGTGACAAGCTCATGTGCTGGCTCAAGAGCTCCGGATAATTCCCATCACTTGGCCTTTTGCGGTTTGGGGGCTCGATATGGTTGGTCCCTTTAAACCATCCAAGGAAAATAAGACCCACCTTTTGGTCGTTGTCGGTGTCAAAACCGGCGGATCTAGGGTAGGGGGTCCCGAACTGTGCGTCTAGGCGGATGGTAATAGGAGACAAGGGACACGACGTTTTACCCAGGTTCGGGCCCTCTTGATGGAGGTAAAACCCTACGTCCTGCTTGATTGATATTGATATTGTGGATGTTTACAAGAGTGGATCTACCACGAGATCAAGGAGGCTAAACCCTAGAAGCTAGCCTATGGTATGATTGTAAGGGTTGTTGTTGTTGTCGTTCTACGGACTAGAGCCATCCGGTTTATATAGACACCGGAGAGGGCTAGGGTTACATAGAGTCGGTTACAATGGTAGGAGATCTACATATCCGTATCGCCAAGCTTGCCTTCCACGCCAAGGAAAGTCCCATCCGGACACGGGACGAAGTCTTCAATCTTGTATCTTCATAGTCTTGGAGTCCGGTCGATGATGATAGTCCGGCCGATGATAGTTCGGCTGATGATGGTAGTCCGGCTATCCGGACACCCCCTAATCCAGGACTCCCTCAGTAGCCCCTGAACCAGGCTTCAATGACGATAAGTCCGGCGCGTATATTGCTTGGCATTGCAAGGTGGGTTCCTCCTCCGAATGATAGAAGATTATGAACACCAGGATAGTGTCCGGCTCTGCAAAATAAATTCCACATTCCACCATAGAGAGAATAATATATACACAAGTTCAATCTGCTGACGTTTTTTGCGGCATGACATCACGCCACTACCAAGCCATTACTTGAATCGTTTTTTACTCTACCACCTCAGCGCATTTAGCGAAGCGGTTTCCTTGGCACGTCTTGTCGAAGCAGAGATCGTGTTTCCCCTCAATCTGGGATTCTCATCAATACGGACGTGGGTAACCCAACCGCGCCATTGATGGTGACGCTTGGGGGATAAGCGAGTTTTACCAGGCCGGTGGGGGACGCGTAGACTTCGCCCGCCCATATAAGGGATAAGGATTCACCTTTTCACATACGCCTTCTTCCTCATTTGCTTATCCATCTCCGCGCACTCGAGCTCCAGCGCCCAAGCCCGCACATCTCGTCTCAACCTTCCCCAGTTATGTACGGAGCGGGAGGCAAGTGGATGACCTCCTCCGTTACGGAGGAGCACATCGAAAGACTGTGCAGCGCCGGCTACCTGTTCGGCGACATCACGCACCGGCTGCCCGACGAGGGGCAGCTCATCCCCCCCAGGCCCCATGAGAGGGTCGTTTTTCTTCCCCACTTCCTCCGCGGACTGGGTTTTCCACTTCACCCCTTTGTCCGGGGCCTCATGTTCTACTACGGCCTGGATTTCCATGATCTGGCGCCGAACTTCATCCTCAACATCTCGGCGTTTATCGTCATGTGTGAGGCCTTCCTCTGCATCCGGCCCCACTTCGGCTTGTGGCTCAAGACCTTCAATGTCAAGCCGAAGGTAGTGAAGGGCACTCAAGCGGAGTGTGGAGGCGCCATGTTGGGCAAGATGCCCAATGTCCTTTGGTTCGAAGGGGCCTTCGTGGAATCCGTCAAGGGGTGGCAATCGGGGTGGTTCTATATCACCGAGCCGCGCGACCCTAAGTGGGCGGCGGCCCCCGAGTTCAGATCTGGTATCCCCACGCAGCTCACCTCCTGGAAAGAGAAGGGCTTGCTGTGGGGTAGTTCGGAGGAGCTGACGGGACTCCAAGCCTGTATCTAGAAGCTGGTGAAGAAGCTCAGGCTGGTTAACATGGTCCAAGTCATGCTCGTCCGCCGGATTCTCCCATGCCAAGAGCGGGCATTCAATCTGTGGGAGTTCAATCCGGAACAGCACTAGGCACTGAGCGGGCTCTTCGACACGACGTACGAAGGCGCCTGGAGGGTGCTGTTTAAGGGCGCCGAAACCCCCGCATCCGCGACTGAAGATCACGGATTTCACTCGCAGCGCCAAGCCGACGAGGTAAGTGATTCTACCCCTTTACGGGACACCTGCTTTTCATAGTTTGACTCTATGCGGGTTTTAATTTCCCCTTTTCCTTTGACAGGACTGGATGAGGAAGGCGGAGCAGATTATCTGCCCGGCTCCCATGCCAGAAAACCCAGTAGACGCCCATCTAGCGAGGCTGCTGGTTCCGGCACCGCACGTGGTGCCGGAGAAGAAGGCCAAGAAGGAGGCGACGGGTGCTCGAAAGAGTTCCCGTTTTCAGGTGTCCGACGACTCCGGGGCGGACTCCTCCCCCGAAAACGAGGAGGAGAAAGAGGACTCTCCCCCAGAGGAGGGAGAGAGGAAGAGGAAGGCTTCCCCAACAGGGGAGGCCGAAGGGTCCAAGAGGGGAAGGACTATTCCCCCGGACAGCTCCGCCAACATCAACGTTGGCAAGGAAGAATGGCCTTCAAGGGCCAGGCCTCCGGCGAGATCGTAAGTATCCGGATTCCTGAATGAGTTATAATTTCTTTTTCTGCGTCACATAGTGTCATTCTGATGCCGCATGCTGCCTGTAGTCCGGCCAATGATGATCTCCCCGCTTCATTGAGCGGGTCATTGGCTCCGTCGGGGGTAGATTCCATCCCGACCGCCTCCACCCCTCGCGACACCGAGGACGCCGAGGTGGGATCCCAAGAAGGGACCCATCAACCCGCAGTGGTTCCGGAGTCCGGCCGACGGCCCCTTCTCATGAAGGGCAAGACCGTGACGCCGGCGGCTTCCGTCCAACCGGAGGCGCCGGACAATTTGTTGGAGGCGCTCCAGAGCGCTTCCATCGAGGAAGAACACCGCACTATTATGAGTGCGGTGATTCAGAAGGTACAGCTCGCCAAGAGCGGGCTGACCGAAGCCTGTAGTAGCCTTCTATCAGGCTTTGAGGTAAGAAGTTAAAAATATGCAATGTAATACCGCATAGACAGTAGCCCCTGATGCTCGGTTCGGTGTTCGGAAAGAAAACCGGACTGAGGATCTGAAAAAACGATATACGCAGGGTTGCTAAAAAATTATGTCAATATGGGTTGCAGGCTGCGCTGCTGACCTCTGCCGCACTGACTGCGGAGGTCGGTGCTTTGAAGCAGGAGCTCGAGCGGTCCGAGCAAGAGCTCGGCCGCGCCAAGAAGCAGCTCCAGGACAAAGAAGGTGAGTAACACCACTTTGAACTTGTACCTTACAGAAAAGGATTTAGGTTGCAACAAAAAATAACATGGATAACATGGGTACTGCAGGGGCCACGAACGAGGTGGCAACCCTGAAGGAGGCCATGTCCGCGGTCGAACGCAATGCGGCCACGGAACGGGCAGAGCGAGAAAAACAGGAGGCGCGGGTGGCGGTGGTTCGGCAAGAGCTCCAGGCTCTCATGGAAAAGCATGAGAGTTTGGAGCGTGACTCAAAGACTCGAGAGTCTGAGCTTGCCTCGGCTCTCGAAAGTGCCAAAACTGCAAGGCCGATGCCCATAAGTCCCTTCAGGAGATTGAGTTGGTGAGGAAGATAGCGGCGGGTAAGGCATTTTTCATGCAAAGCAAGCATGTGAATGTAAATTACGTGTTACTTACCCGTATTCGAAGCTCTCCAGGGGCATTTGCAGATCTACCTCGCAGTGTGTCTGATGCTGCCGCATTTTATCGAGCCGGGGAGGGGAGCTCAACGGAGAAGGTCTTCTGGTCTCAGTATGCTGAGGCCGGCCATCCGGTGCCCCCTAGCGACCAGCTGAAGCAGCTGGTCGAGCTCCACAAGGCGGCCGAGCAGGCCATGAAGGGCCTCATAGTCCGGTTGTGGCCTGGAGAGGCCATGCCTGGGAGCTACTTCCGCCTCGTGCGATGGTTGGTGGATGCGTGCCCCTGGGTGGAGGTTATCAAGTGCTCCGCCTGTATTGAAGGTGCTCGTCGGGCCCTTGCCTGTGCAAAGGTGCATTGGGGCAAGCTGGATGTGAAGAAGCTAATCACTGACGCGCCACCAGCGGGCAAGGAATATCGTACACCCGAAATGTACTATAAGACTGTCCTGAAGGGTGCCCGCAAGATTGCGGATGAGTGCCCCAGGGATGTAATTATTGAGTAAATTCGCAATGTGTTATCCTGTGCGCTGAAAACTTTGTTCATATGCGCTAAGCAACACTTGTTAATTTAAAATATTACCTTCTGTGCGGCCGTTTATTAAATCTGAGAGATGGCAAGTCGTCCGCTTCAGCCCCCATGCCACGAGTGCTGGGGTGTTCGGGATAAACTTGAGCACTCTTGTTCCCATTTTTGGGTCCATCTAGGGAGGCGCTCAACACAACGAACAAGGCAACCGGACTTATAGTGCTTGAACACTCTCACTTAGCCATAGAATTCTATAATTTTAAATTTCGGCGAAGCCCCTAGTATTCGGAAGACCGAATTAGGGGCGCTATCCACGCCTTCGTCGGACATTATCCGGAACTTCGCTCGAAGCGGCGTAGGTCTTTAAGGACCCGAAAGGACCTCTCGAACAGCGACCAGTCTCTCGCCTTATCATGACAGTCAGTTTTAGCTTTCTCCACTAAGGCGTTAACCCGGCTCAACCGGGGCGCAATCGCACTGGTTCTCCCAGTGCTACCTTAGCCGATAGAACGGAACGTAAGGTGCCAAACATGGGAGCCGGGCAAACCCAACTATTGACCCAAGACATGATTCGGAGCCGATTCATATAATGCTATAAGTTCGGGGTGCCGCACTTGTGAAAGTGTTCGGACTTTATCACACCATAATGCGGGGAACATAAGCCCCTGGTGTATTTGGCCGTACCAAAATGTACGGATGCAACATGTCGTAAATGAACATATATATAAGGTAATGCAATTATGGGCAAAAAGTGCTGCATTTTATTCGAGAAGATCTGCTATGAGTGCGGAATGATACAAATAGTGCAGAAAGCAAAGGATTGGACGAATTAAAGGCGTCTCCCTCCAGGGGTAGGCCGCGGAATGGTGTATTTAACAAATTTAATGCTCGTAATGGAGACCACCTGAGTGTTCGTCGCGGCCTTTGTCCCTCCCTGGCTGTTGCATCATGAGTTCGGCAGGTTCGCCGCCGGACAGAGTTCTGTATATAAAAAAAGAGAGAAATAAAAGATAAAAAGAGTGACACACTTGGGAGCCCCTGGTGTGGTCGAACCACACTCTGGGTCTGTTGTGGTTGTGCCTCTCCCCCTATGCCCATGGTATCTCCAGGGCGTAATTATGTACGCGGAGAGTTTGTCTTACAATTGTGTGAGGGCTGGGGTTGAGGCCGCATTGCTACACGTGCTCGGAACGTGTCAGGTGGTCTTGGTGGATGTTGCTCCGGGCGCGTTTGGCCGTGTCCGGTCGTTTAACGGCCGGACTCGAAAATTCCCTTAAAAGGCTGGTCTGTACTTCTGCCGCGAGAGCCGCTATATGTTCCTCCGTTCGGAGGGAGCGTTCCGTGTTTCCATTGACCGTGATGACTCCACGAGGGCCTGGTATCTTGAGCTTAAGGTATGCATAATGCGGCACCGCGCTGAATTTTGCGAACGTGGTTTGTCCGAGCAGAGCGTGATAGCCACTGCGGAATGGGACTATGTCGAAGATTAACTCCTCGCTTCGGAAATTATCCGGGGATCCGAAGACCACTTCCAGTGTAACTGAGCCTGTACAACTGGCCTCGACACTTGGTATGACGCCTTTGAAGGTTGTCTTTGTAGGTTTAATCCTTGAAGGGTCTATGCCCATCTTGCACACTGTATCCTGATAAAGCAGGTTCAGGCTACTGCCGCCGTCCATCAGGACTCTCGTGAGGTGAAATCCATCGACGATTGGGTCTAAAACCAATGCAGCGAATCCGCCATGGCGGATACTGGTCGGATGGTCTCTTCGATCGAAAGTGATCGGGCAAGAGGACCATGGGTTGAATTTTGGGGCGACTGGCTCCATCGCGTATACGTCCCTTAGTGCACGCTTCCACTCCCTCTTGGGTATATGCGTTGCGTATATCATGTTTACCATCCGAACTTGAGGGGGGAATCCCTTTTGTCCTCTGTTGCTCGGCGGCCGGGTCTCTTCCTCGTCATCGCTGTGTAGCCCCTTGTCATTGTTTTCGGTGATTAATTTGCCTGCCTGCTTGAACACCCAACAATCTCTGTTGGTGTGGTTAGCTGGCTTTTCGGGGGTTCCATGTATTTGACAAGAGCGGTCGAGTATTCGGTCCAAATGGGACGGGCCCGGAGTGGTTCTTTTGAATGGCTTCTTCCGTTGACCGGGCTTGGAGCCTCGGAATCCGGCGTTGACTGCCGTATCCTCATTGCTGTCGCCGTTAATGCGGCGTTTGTTTTCGTTTCGATGCAACCTGCCATTGTGGTCCTTAGTATCCGGACTGCCAGCGTTTTTGCTGAGGTTGTTGCTGCAAGCTAGCCAGCTATCCTCTCCCGCACAGAAGCGGGTCATGAGTGATGTGAGGGCTGCCATGGATTTCGGCTTCTCCTGTCCTAGGTGCCGGGCCAGCCACTCGTCGCGGATGTTATGTTTGAAGGCAGCGAGGGCCTCTGCATCCGAACAGTCGATGATTTGATTTTTCTTTGTTAAGAACCATGTCCAGAATTGCCTGGCCGATTCGTCTGGCTGCTGGATTATGTGGCTTAGGTCATCTGCGTCCGGTGGTCGCACATACGTGCCCTGGAAGTTGTCGAGGAATGCGGCTTCCAGGTCTTCCCAGCATCCAATTGACTCTGCGGGCAGGCTGTTAAGCCAATGCTGAGCTGGTCCTTTAAGCTTGAGCGGGAGATATTTGATGGCATGGAGATCGTCGCCGCGGGCCATATGTATATGGAGGAGATAATCCTCAATCCAAACCACGGGGTCTGTTGTGCCATCATAGGATTCGATATTAACGGGTTTAAACCCTTCAGGGATTTGATGATCCATTACTTCGTCAGTGAAGCATAGTGGGTGTGCGGCGCCTCTGTATTGAGCAATACCGCGACGTAGCTCGAGAGAGCATTGTCTGCTGTGTTCGGCCCGGCCGGAGTAGTTGTATCCGGCGCGACGGTGTTCGTCGTGGGTCTTGGGGCGCCCACGTGATCCATAGATAGATCTGGATTGTCTTGCCTTGTCCTCCAATATATCCCGCAAGTCCGGCGCGTTCCCCCGTGGCTTCATACTTTTTGAGCGATGCCGGGGTAGGGTTTTGGTGGAGGGCTTGCACGCCTCTCTGTCGCGGCCACGAGGTGGTCGGTCTGCCGTATTGTGCACTGGTGATGCAGGTTTGTACGCTTCCTCCTCTAGTCGGGGGAGCAACTTGCGTTTTGGGTAACTTTTGGAGGGGCGTTCGAGTTCATACTCTTCGGCCGCGAGGACCTCGGTCCATCTGTCGGCCAGTAGGTCTTGATCAGCTTGAAGCTGTTGCTGCTTTTTCTTTAGGCTGTTTGTCGTGGCCATTAGCCTGCGTCTGAAACGCTCTTGTTCGACGGGATCCTCAGGCACGACGAATTCGTCGTCGTCGAGGCTTGCCTCGTCTCTGGAGGGAGGTAAGTAATTATCATCCTCGACCTCTTCATCTGTCGCCCTCTCGTGAGGGCTTGCTTCTGCCTCCTCCTGCGCTGGATCGTGCTGGAGGGGGTTGTCTTCGGCACTTTCTAGGGTGTTATTATCTCCTGTGCCAGAATCTCCATTCTTGCTGTGGCGGGATTTAGAGCGGCGCCGCTGACGTCGGTGCTTGGGCTGTTTCTTTAAGGAATTGGCCTCCGTTTCTTCTTCGCCATCCCCATCTTTTGGGGTGTCCACCATATATATGTCGTATGACGAGGTGGTCTTCTAGTGTCCTGTAGGCACTGGTTCTTGATAGTCTCCGGCATCGTCGACCATACCATCGATGTCTTCGGAGTCGTAGTCGAGTACGTCGGTTAGATCGTCGACGGTGGCTACGAAGTGGGTGGTGGGTGGGCTCTGAATTTCTTCGTCGTCCGCGTCCCAACCATCCTGGCCGAAGTTCCGCCAGGGCTCTCCGGATAGCGAGAGATGCTTCAGCAAATTTAAGATATCGCTGAAGGGTGAGTGCTGAAAGATGTCCGCAGCGGTGAATTCCATGATCGGCGCCCAGTCGGATTCGACTGGCAGGGGCGCGGGAGGTTCGGAGTCCGGCAGAGAGTCCGGCACCTTGGAGTCATGAGCTTTATGCGGGACAAGGTAAGTGTTCGGCTCCATCGTCGTAGAAGTTGCAGCTCATGAGGCGGTGTCCAGCCATCTGTCCTCGATCTGAGCGATCGGCTCCGAACTATGGGTCGGAGCGGATTCGTGTGCGGCCTCCAAGGTGCTGTCCGGCGGCAGAGTTAGGTCGTGCCCATTGTGACAGCGCGGCACGCTCGGTTGTGGCTCAGATCCATCGAAGATCAAGTCCCCGCGGATATCGGCCATGAAGTTTACGCTTCCAAACCTGACCTGACGGCCAGGGGCGTAGCTTTCGATCTGCTCCAGATGGCCAAGTGAGTTGGCCCGCAGTGCGAAGCCGCCGAATACGAAGAACTGTCCGGGGAGAAAAGTCTCACCCAGGACTGCGTCGTTGTCGATTGAAGAGGCCATCAAGCCTATCGGTGACGACACAGAGGAACTCTCAATGAAAGCACCAATGTCGG
The DNA here is from genome assembly GCF_018294505.1 of Triticum aestivum. Classification (NCBI taxonomy): domain Eukaryota; kingdom Viridiplantae; phylum Streptophyta; class Magnoliopsida; order Poales; family Poaceae; genus Triticum; species Triticum aestivum. The sequence continues at coordinate 423,433,777 of NC_057795.1, read as the reverse complement.
TGTCAAAACCGGCGGATCTCGGGTAGGGGGTCCCGAACTGTGCGTCTAGGCGGATGGTAATAGGAGACAAGGGACACGATGTTTTACCCAGGTTCAGGCCCTCTTGATGGAGGTAAAACCCTACGTCCTGCTTGATTGATATTGATATTGTGGATGTTTACAAGAGTGGATCTACCACGAGATCAAGGAGGCTAAACCCTAGAAGCTAGCCTATGGTATGATTGTAAGGGTTGTTGTTGTTGTCGTTCTACGGACTAGAGCCATCCGGTTTATATAGACACCGGAGAGGGCTAGGGTTACATAGAGTCGGTTACAATGGTAGGAGATCTACATATCCGTATGGCCAAGCTTGCCTTCCACGCCAAGGAAAGTCCCATCCGGACACGGGATGAAGTCTTCAATCTTGTATCTTCATAGTCTTGGAGTCCGGTCGATGATGATAGTCCGGCCGATGATAGTTCGGCTGATGATGGTAGTCCGGCTATCCGGACACCCCCTAATCCAGGACTCCCTCAGTCGTTGTTAATAAATTCACCAAGTGGGTTGAAGTAGAGCCAATCAGTTGCAGCCACAACAGTCAAATTCCTGAAAAAATAATTTTTTGCTTTGGTTATCGACATAGCATAATCACTGATAATGGCACTAATTTGTCCAAGGGATCTATGAAGCAGTTCTGTCAAAAGGAACACATCCGGCTTGACATAGCCTCAGTGGCACACCCTCAGTCCAATAGCTAGGCAGAACATGCTAACCAGGAGATTTTGCGTGGCATCAAGCAAGGACTCATGGTTCCTCTTGAGCGTACTCCTAGTTGTTGGGTGGAGGAGCTCCACTCGGTACTATGGAGCATCCGTACTACCCCCAATAGATCAACAGGTTATACGCCTTTCTTCATGGTTTATGGTGCATAAGCTATGTTACCGAGTGATATTGTCATGATTCCCCTAGAGTTGCAGCTTATGTTGAAGCAGATAATGAGCAAGCTTGACAAGACTCTCTAGATGCCTTGGAGGAGGAAAATGACTTTGCTGCAGCATGATCCACGATCTATCAGCGAGACCTATGTCACTATCATAGCTGTAGAGTTCGCAGTCGTACTTTCCAGGAGGGTGACTTAGTGTTCCGGCTAATACAAGAACAAGCCGGCATGCATAAGCTTTCACCTCCATGGGAAGGGCCCTTTGTTATCAGCAAGAATCTCAACAATGGGTCATATTATCTCATTGACATACGTGAACACAAAAAGTCACGTACCTCCGAGGAGGTGAGTAACAGGCCTTGGAACATTGCTCATCTTTGGCCTTATTATACTTAGAGCCACTGGCTCCAACTTATTGTACATACCTATGTGTATATATCTTCTATGATCAATATAACAAAGTCGACATCCTTGAAACTCGAGGCTTATGTCGATTCTTCTCAAATATCATGTATGAGTCTTTATTCATTGATCATATAGGTCACTTGGGGGCTTCCAACTCATCGAGTTTAGCTATTAACATCCCTCTTGACCTGGCATATGCCATCATAGAGTTGGTTAAACCAGCCTGTATGCTTGATGCTACTCCACCAAGGTGATCTGGTGAATGATACGTCTCCAACGTATCTATAATTTTCATTGTTCCATGATGTTATATTATCATTCTTGGATGTTTTACAATCATTTTATAGCAACTTTATATCATTTTTTGGGACTAACCCATTGACATAGTGCCCAGTGCCAGTTGTTTTTTTTGCTTGTTTTTTACATCGCGGAATATCAGTACCAAACGGAGTCCAAACGCAGCAAAACTTTTTGGAGAATTTTTCTGGACCAGAAGACACTTGTTGGGCCAACGAAGTACCAAAGGGGGGATCCAAGGGGAGCACAACCCACTTAGGCCCGCCTAGGGGCCCAGACGAGCCCTGGTGGGTTGTGCCCACCTCAGTCACCTCCCGCATTGCCTCTTTGCTATATAAATACCCCGAAAATCTAAAAACCCTAGGGGAGTCGACGAAACAGAATTTCAGCCACTGCAAGTTCTAGAACCACGAGATCCAATCTAGACACCATCACGGAGGGGGTCATCATCCTCATTTGTGCCTCTCCGATGATGCGTGAGTAGTTCGTTGTAGACCGACAGGTCCGTAGGCAGTAGCTAGATGGCTTCTTCTCTCTTTTTGATTCTCAATACAATGGTCTCTTGGAGATATATTTGGTCTAACTCTTTTTGTGGTGTGTTTGTTGGGATCCGATGAACTTTGAGTTTATGATCAAATATTTATATCCATGAAAGTTATTTGAGTTTCTTTGATCACTTATATGCATGATTACGTATAGCCTCGTATTTGTTCTTCGAATCTTTGGTTTAGTTAGACTGACTAGATCATTTTTTCTCGCCATGGGAAGAGGTGCTTTATGATGGGTTCGATCATAGATGCAGGCAGGAGCCGGTCTACTAATCTTGGACGTGATGCCTATATAATGATCATAGCCTGGATATCATCATAATTATTTGAGGTTCTATCAATTGCCCAACAATAATTTCGTTTACCCACTGTATGCTATTTTCTCGAGAGAAGCCACTAGTGAAATCTACGGCCCGGGGTCTGATACGTCACCAACGTATCTATAATTTATGAAGCATTCATGATATTTTATTATCTGTTTTGAATGACTTGGGCTTTATTATACACTTTTATATTACTTTTGGGACTAACCTATTAACCGGAGGCCCAGCCTATATTGCTGTTTTATTGCCTGTTTTAGTATTTCGAAGAAAAGGAATATCAAATGGAGTCCAAACGGAATGAAACCTTCGGCAGCATGATTTTTGGGAAGAATAACACCTAGGAGACTTGGAGTTCACGAAAGAAGAGCCTCGAGGAGGCCACGAGATAGGAGGGCGCCCCCCCCCCTACTAGGCGCGCCCCCCTGTCTCGTGGGCCCCTCAAGCACCTCCCGACCGACTTCTTTCGCCTATATAGTCCCACGTACCCTAAAACATTGAATATCAAGATAGATCGAGAGTTCCGCCGCCGCAAGCCTCGGTAGCCACCAAAAACCTGTCGGGAGCCCGTTCCGGCACCCTGCCGGAGGGGGATCCCATCACCGGTGGCCATCTTCATCATCCCGGCGCTCTCCGTGACGAGGAGGGAGTAGTTCACCCTCGGGGCTGAGGGTATGTACCAGTAGCTATGTGTTTGATCTCTCTCTCTCATGTTCTCTCCCGTGTTCCCTCTATGGCACGATCTTGATGTATCCCGAGCTTTGCTATTATAGTTGGATTTTATGATGTTTCTCCCCCTCTACTCTCTTGTGATGAATTGAGTTTCCCCTTTGAAGTTATCTTATCGGATTGAGTCTTTTATGAGAACACTTGATGTATGTCTTGTCGTGCTTATCTATGGTGACAATGGGATATCATGTGCCACTTGATGTATGTTTTGGTGACCAACTTGCGGGTTCCGCCCATGAACCTATGCATAGGGGTTGGCACACGTTCTTGACTCTCCGGTAGAAACTTTGGGGCACTTTTTGAAGTACTTTGTGTTGGTTGGATGAATCTGAGATTGTGTGATGCATATCGTATAATCATGCCCACGGATACTTGAGGTGACAATGGAGTATCTAGGTGACATTAGGGTTTTTGTTGATTTGTGTCTTAAGGTGTTATTCTAGTACGGACTCTTGCATAGATTGATCCGAAAGAATAACTTTGAGGTGTTTTCGTACCCTACCATAATCTCTACGTTTGTTCTCCGCTATTAGTGGCTTTGGAGTGACTCTTTGGTGCATGTTGAGGGATTTTTATATGATCTATCTATGTTATTATTGTTGAGAGAACTTGCACTAGTGAAAATATGAACCCTAGGCCTTGTTTCCTATCATTGCAATACCGTTTACGCTCACTTTTATCTTTAGTTACCTTGCTGTTTTTATAATTTCAGATTACAAATACCTTTATCTACCATCTATATTGCACTTGTATCACCATCTCTTCGCCGAACTAGTGCACCTATACAATCTACCATTGTATTGGGTGTGTTGGGGACACAAGAGACTCTTTGTTATTTGGTTGCAGGGTTGTTTGAGAGATACCATCTTCATCCTACGCCTCCCACGGATTGATAAACCTTAGGTCATCCACTTGAGGGAAATTTGCTACTGTCCTACAAACATGTGCACTTGCAGGCCCAACAACGTCTACAAGAAGAAGGTTGTGTAGTAGACATCAAGCTCTTTTCTGGCGCCATTGTCGGGGAGGTGAGTGCTTGAAGGTATGTCTTTAGATCTTGCAATCGAATCTTTTTGTTTCTTGTTTTATCACTAGTTTAGTTTATAAAAGAAAACTACAAAAAATGGAGTTAAGTTTGTCTCATACGCTTCATCTTTTTAATATCTTTCGTGAGTATGATGAAAAGGAAAATTGTGCTCAAGTGCTAGAAGAAGAATGCTATAAAATGTTTCGTACTAGATCTTTGAATGATGAGCATGATTGCAATGTTGTTAGTATGAGTTCCTTGAATATCCATGATGCTAATGATATGCAAAGCCACAAGCTTGGGGAAGCTATGTTTGATGAATATGATATTTTTTGTCCCCCAAGTTTTGATGAGCAAATTTATTATGATGAAAGGATGCCTCCTATTTATGATGATTATATTGATGAAAGTGGGTTTGGAAGAGTGTCAACTTTAGGAAGTAGTGATCCAACTATTTTGGAGGATGTTGAATCTTATTGTGATGAACATGAAAGTGGATTTGGAAGAGTGTCAACTTTATTTAGTGATGATTCCACTATTTCGGAAGAGGTTCCAATTGATTTTGAGAACAAAGTTGCTATCTATGATGATTATTGTGATGACTTGTATGCTATTGAGAATAATGATAACCATGAAACTTGTCATCATGATTTTAGTTTTCGATTGGATTATGCCTCGCATGATAATTATTTTGTTGAGTTTGCTCCCACTACTATTCATGAGAAGAATTTTTCTTATGTGGAGAGTAGTAAATTTTCTATGCTAGTAGATCATGAAAAGAATGCTTTAGGTGCTTGTTATATTGTTGAATTCATTCATGATGCTACTGAAAATTATTATGAGGGAGGAACATATGCTTGTAGGAGTTGCAATAATGTCAAGTTTCCTCTCTATGTAATTCAATTTTTGAATTTATGCTTGTTTTACCTTCCTATGCTAGTTGATAATTGTTCCCATAAGTTGTTTGCTCACAAAATCCCTATGCATAGGAAGTGGGTTAGGCTTAAATGTGCTAGTCATATGCTTCATGATGCTCCCATTATGTTTCAATTCTTATCTTTTATGTGAGCATCATTGCCATCATCATGCCTAGCTAGAAAGGCATTAAAGAAAAGTGCTTGTTGGGAGACAACCCAATATTTATACTTACTGTTTTTGTGTGTCCACATGATTATGCTACTGTATTAATCATGTTTTATAGCTTTTATTTCAATAAAGTGCCAAGTAGAACCTTCGGGAAGACTTGGGTGAAGTTTATGTGATCTTGCTGTAAAAAACAGAAACTTTTGCTCTCACGAGATTAGCTGCCATTTTTTTCTGGAGAGTGCTTTTAGGTTGATTCTTTTTGCAGATGATTAATAGATAAATTTCTCAGGTCCAGCAATTTATTTCAGAATTGTTTAAGTTACATAAGTATATGTTTGATACAGATTACTACAGACTTTTCTGTTTTTGACAGATTCTGTTTTCTATGTGTTGTTTGCTTATTTTGATGCATCTATGGCTAGTATTAAGTGGTATGAACCATAGAGAATTTAGAATACAGTATATATTACACCAATATGAATTTAGAATGAGTTCATTACAGTACCTAAGTGGTGGTTTTATTTTCTTATACTAACGGAGCTTACGAGTTTTGTTTTAAGTTTTGTGTGGTTGAAGTTTTCAAGTTTTGGGTAAAGATTTGATGGATTATGGAATAAGGAGAGGGAATATCCTAAGATTGGGGATGCCCAAGGCACCCCAATGTAATATTAAAGGACAACCAAGAGCCTAAGCTTGGGGATGCCCTGGAAGGCATCCCCTCTTTCGTCTTCGTTCATCGGTAACTTTACTTGGAGCTATATTTTTATTCACCACATGATATGTGTTTTGCTTGGAGCGTCATTTTCTTTTGTTAGTATTTGCTTGCTGTTACTTAGAATAATGTTTTGCATCTTTATTTTCAATAAAAAATGTCAAGGGTAGCCTTTGCCATGCTTATTTTGCTAGTGTACATGTTGCTGTTTGAAAACAGAAAGTTTACTGTTGTTGCAAAAATTCCCTAGAAAAGTAAGAGAATGGTATAATGTTGAATATTTTTGCATATTGAGATATGATAAATCTTCTACAGAGTGTTTTTCTCATAATTTTTGGAGTACAGGAAGTATTGATACTCTTGCATTCTTTACAGACTGTACTGTTTTGACAGATTGCTGTTATGGTTGCATTGTTTGCATATGTTTGCTTGTTTAATGATTCTATTTGAGGATAGGAGTGTTAAATATGCAGAGGCATTTAGTATGCAATGTTTAATAATAATTTTATTGATTTTTTACAGTAGAAAATGATAAGGTTTTGCATTGGTTCATACTAACCTATCTCACGAGTTCTTGTTGAGTTTGTTGTGAATGAAGCTTTTGATAGAAAGAGAAACCATGATATGAGAGGAATTAAGGAGACACAAAAGCTCAATATTGGGGATGCCCAAGGCACCCCAAGATAATATTTCAAAAAGTCTCAAGCATCTAAGCTTGGGGATGCCCTGGTAGGCCCACCTTTCTTCTTCAACAACTATCGGTTAGTATCGGTTGAGCCTAAGTTTTTGCTTCTTCACATGAGTTGGGCTATCCTTGCAATGTCATTTTATTTTGTTTTGCTTGCTGTTTGAATAAGATGCCAAGATCTGAAATTCTTTATTGAGAGAGAGTCTTCATATAGTTGCATAATTATTTTGCTACTCATTGATATTCACTTATATCTTGTTGGAGTAGATTTTCATTTACTCGTGTGCTTCACTTATATCCTATGAGTAAATGGTTGAATGAGTTGAATGTCATAAATATGAAACTATATATGTTTCATTTGCTTATCCCATGGGGAGTAATGACTTCACATCTAAGAAGTAGAGGTTGTAAATTTATTGATGGTTAGCAAGCATTGTATTGGTCATTTGAACAATTCATGAAAGAATATTGAAGGAAGAGAGATTTCACATATAAATATATTATCATAGACATCTTTTATAATTGTGAGCACTCATTAAGTATGACATGCTAAAGAGTTGATGTTGGACAAGGAAGACAACATAATGGGTTATGTTTTCTCACATCTCAGTTAAAGTATATTGTCATGGATCATTAAAACATGTTAAGCTTGCCTTTCCCCCTCATGCTAGCCAAAATTCCTAGCACCAAGTAGAGATACTACTTGTGCTTCCAAATATCCTTAAACCCAGTTTTGCCATGAGAGTCCACCATACCTACCTATGGATTGAGTAAGATCGTTCAAGTAAGTTGTCATCGGTGCAAGCAATAAAAATTGCTCTCTAAATATGCATGACTTATTAGTGTGGAGAAAATAAGCTTTGTACGATCTTGTTATGGAAGCAATAAAAGCGACGGACTGCATAAATAAAGGTCCATATACAAGGGGCAATATAAAGTGACGTTCTTTCGCATTAAGATTTTGTGTATCCAACCGTAAAAGTGCATGACAACCTCTGCTTCCCTCTGCGAAGGGCCTATCTTTTACTTTATGTCTTTTACTTTTATGCAAGATTCAAGGTGATCTTCACCTTTCCCTTTTTCATTTTATCCTTTGGCAAGCACTTTGTGTTGGGGTGATCCTGATATGTATATCCAATTGGATGTAAGTTAGCATGAACTTTTATTGTTGACATCACCCAAAGGTGAATACATTGGGAGGCAACACTATAAGCCCCTATCTTTCTCAGTGTCCGATTGAAACTCCATAACCATTAGTATTGCGTGAGTGTTAGCAATTGTAGAAGACTATATGATAGTTGAGTATGTGGAGTTTTCTATTCCTGAAAATAAGATGAATTGCAATTGTTTGATGACTAATAATGAGGTTTGCTAGTTTTCAAGAATGTTTATGGTTATGCTTTGACATGTGAATTGCTTGTTACTTTATCGTGAAAAGTTTTATGACATGAACTATTGTTATGACAAATAATCGTGCTAGAAAAGGTGATTGAAATTATCATTGATCAAACTTGTGCACCTCTAGCATTCACACTTCATAAATTCTTTCTTTATCATTTACCTACTCGAGGACGAGCAGGAATTAAGCTTGGGGATGCTGATACATCTCCAACGTATCTATAATTTATGAAGCATTCATGATATTTTATTATCTGTTTTGAATGACTATGGGCTTTATTATACACTTTTATATTACTTTTGGGACTAACCTATTAACCGGAGGCCCAGCCTATATTGCTGTTTTATTGCCTGTTTTAGTATTTCGAAGAAAAGGAATATCAAACGGAGTCCAAACGGAATGAAACCTTCGGCGGCATGATTTTTGGGAAGAATAACACCTAGGAGACTTGGAGTTCACGAAAGAAGAGCCTCGAGGAGGCCACGAGATAGGAGGGCGCCCCCCCCCCCCTACTAGGCGCGCCCCCTGTCTCGTGGGCCCCTCGAGCACCTCCCGACCGACTTCTTTCGCCTATATAGTCCCACGTACCCTAAAAACATTGAATATCAAGATAGATCGGGATTTCCGCCGCCGCAAGCCTCGGTAGCCACCAAAAACCTGTCGGGAGCCCGTTCCGGCACCCTGCCGGAGGGGGATCCCATCACCGGTGGCCATCTTCATCATCCCGGCGCTCTCCGTGACGAGGAGGGAGTAGTTCACCCTCGGGGCTGAGGGTATGTACCAGTAGCTATGTGTTTGATCTCTCTCTCTCTCGTGTTCTCTCCCGTGTTCCCTCTATGGCACGATCTTGATGTATCTCGAGCTTTGCTATTATAGTTGGATCTTATGATGTTTCTCCCCCTCTACTCTCTTGTGATGAATTGAGTTTCCCCTTTGAAGTTATCTTATCGGATTGAGTCTTTTATGAGAACACTTGATGTATGTCTTGTCGTGCTTATCTATGGTGACAATGGGATATCATGTGCCACTTGATGTATGTTTTGGTGACCAACTTGCGGGTTCCGCCCATGAACCTATGCATAGGGGTTGGCACACGTTCTTGACTCTCCAGTAGAAACTTTGGGGCACTTTTTGAAGTACTTTGTGTTGGTTGGATGAATCTGAGATTGTGTGATGCATATCGTATAATCATGCCCACGGATACTTGAGGTGACAATGGCGTATCTAGGTGACATTAGGGTTTTGGTTGATTTGTGTCTTAAGGTGTTATTCTAGTACGGACTCTTGCATAGATTGATCCGAAAGAATAACTTTGAGGTGGTTTCGTATCCTACCATAATCTCTACGTTTGTTCTCCCCTATTAGTGGCTTTGGAGTGACTCTTTGTTGCATGTTGAGGGATTGTTATATGATCTATCTATGTTATTATTGTTGAGAGAACTTGCACTAGTGAAAATATGAACTCTAGGCCTTGTTTCCTATCATTGCAATACCATTTACGCTCACTTTTATCTTTAGTTACCTTGCTGTTTTTATAATTTCAGATTACAAATACCTTTATCTACCATCTATATTGCACTTGTATCACCATCTCTTCGCCGAACTAGTGCACCTATCACAATCTACCATTGTATTGGGTGTGTTGGGGACACAAGAGACTCTTTGTTATTTGGTTGCAGGGTTGTTTGAGAGAGACCATCTTCATCCTACGCCTCCCACGGATTGATAAACCTTAGGTCATCTACTTGAGGGAAATTTGCTACTGTCCTACAAACCTGTGCACTTGCAGGCCCAACAACGTCTACAAGAAGAAGGTTGTGTAGTAGACATCAGGGTCTATTTTCTCATCATATATTTTCAGATCTATATTGCTATTTGCCTTTTTATTTATTTGCATCTTTAATTTTCAGATCTATATTACCAAAAACCCAAAAATACCTCGCTGGATTTTATTTGCCCTTATTTTATTTGCATCTACCAATCTTTTACCCGAGAGGGATTGACAACCATCTTCCGCGTCGGGTTGCAAGTATTTGTTCTTTGTGTGCAGGTACCATTTACATAGTGTTGCTTGATTATCCTACTAGTTCGATAACCTTGGTTTCATAACTGAGGGATCTACCTACCTTAGATGTATTGCATCGTCCCTTACTCTTTAGGGAAAATACTGACGCAGATACAAGACATCAAAAAAAGGGAGGACCATAGATCTGGTGCCATGCCGTGGAGACATCATCAACATCTATCAGGTTCCTAATCACAAATCTCATCTCCTTAAAATTTACATTATTTTTCATTTGCCTCTCGTTTTCATCTCCCCCACTTCACAAAAATTTACCTTTTTATTTGCCTTCTTTTTTGTTTACCTTTTTCTCGTTTGATCTTTTGTTTGCTTGTGTGACCATGTGTCTTCTATTTGCTTGCATCTTCGCTTGCTAAAAATCTATTGATATGGATCCTCATCCACGAATCTTTTGAAGAGATCTAATTGTGTTGAACCAGTTGCTAGTGATTTGTGTGCACTTGTTATCTCTATGAAGTTTTGCTTGAATTTCATGAATCTGAAAATTGTGATGAAGTGTTAGAATAAGAAATTTATAAAGTGATTCACGATAGCTCCTTGAATGAAAATCATGATTGCAATGGTGTTATTATAAGTTATATTAATGTCAATTGTGCTAATAATATGCAAAACCCCAAGATTGGGGATGCTAATTTTGATATGTCCACTACTTATTGCAATGATCATGATTGGGGTGATTCTTCTTATGATCTTTAAAAATTATTTAAGCCTCGTGATGAATATGTTTGTGATAATATTGAAAGTGGGTTTGGAAGAGTGTCAACTCTAGGTGATAATGATCCCACTACTTTGGAGAATGATCAATCTTATGAAATTTTTGAGAAAAGTGGGCTTGGAGAGGTCATGGCTTTATTTGATGATAATCCCACTATTTTGGAAGAGTGTCAACTTTGCATGCATGTGGATCATGAAGAGAATAATTTATGTGATAGTTATATTGTTGAAATTGGTTATGATCTTACATGTAATTATTATCGAAGAGGAAAATATGGTCGTAAAATTTCCATGTTACTAAACTACCTCTCGTTATGTTGAGATTGCTATTATTTCTTCCTTCTTCCTTGCATATATTATATATTTCTTGTCTCGATAATTTGTTTGCTTATAAAATCCCTATGCATAGGAAGTATGTTAGACCTAAATGTGTTTGCCACATGTACTAGGATGCTCTCTTTGTGCTTCAATTTTGTCTTTTATGTGAACATCATTAAAATTATCAATGCCTAGCTAAGAGGCTTTAAAGAAAAGCACTTGTTGGGAGGCAACCCAATGAATAAAATTTATTTTTGCTTTGTTTACTCTGATTAGATGTGTTTTTATGTTTTAATTAGTATTCTTGCCAAGTAAAGCCTTTGGGATCATGTTGGGTGATAGTTGATTTGATCTTGTTGAAAAGAGAAACTTTTGCGCTCAGTAGCAGAATATTAGAAAATCACATAAATGTGACTTTTCTTTGAATTTTTTACACAAGTTTTATATACAAATTGCACACGTTTTCCTCATTTTTCAGAATTTTTTGAGTTACATAAGTATATGAACTTCCCTGATTACTACAGACTATTCTGTTTTTGATAGATTTTGTTTTTTGTTGCATTGTGTGCTTATTTTGATGAATCTATGTTTTGTATCATGGGCTATAAGCCATGGTAAAGTTAAAATACAGTAGGTATAATGCAATAATAAAATATGAATGGGTTTGCAACAGTACTTAGAGTGGTGATTTGCTTTATTATACTAAGGGTATCTAACGAAGGTTTTGTTAAGTTTTGTGTGACTGAAGTTTTCAAGTTTTGGGTGAGATCAGGATGGATGAAGGAATAAGGAGAAGCAAGAGCATAACCTTGGGGATGCCCCATGGCACCCCAAGATAATATTCAAGGATGAACAAGCAACTAAGCTTGGGGATGCCCCGAGTGGCATCCCCTCTTTCTTCTAAGGACCATCGGTATTTTACTTGGACCTATATTTTTATTCGTCACATGTCATCAGTTTTGCTTGGAGCTTCCTGTACTATATGAGTCTTTGCTTGTTTTTCTTTTTAGTTTGTCACAAGTATCCTTGCTAGACACACCTAATTGAGAGAGCCAAAATTATGCTATGATTTGTTAGAATTACTCTATGCTTCACTTAAATTTTTTGAGCTATGGAATTGCTCTAGTGCTTCACTTATATCTTTTTGAGCATGGTGTGCTTTAATATTTTTGAAGAAATTCTCTCATGCTTCACTTAGATTATTTTGGGAGATGAAAATCTTAATGCTCACGATCCTCACTTAAATCTGTTTGAGCTTGTCAAAAAACAATTGCAACATATGAAATTAGTCCCAAAGTGATAGATATTCAAGAGGCATATAATAAAAACTTTCATGAAGATCATTGGACAAAATAAACTTCATTCTTTGTAATAGTTTTGAGATATGATGATAGTAATATGTTAGTCATGTTGATGAGTAATTATGCTTTAGTAAGAATATTGATGTTAAGGTTTGTGATTCCCTATGCAAGCACAAAAGTCAATAGTTATGTAATGAAATTACAACCTACTTGTGATGCATTATTTGGTGTTAGTTATGCTTAATGCTCGCTTATGTGATTTTTCATTTCTTGGTTGCTTGCTTCTCAGACTTTTGCTAGTCTTCACTTGTACTAAGTAGAAATACTACTTGTGCATCCAAAATCCTTAAAGCCAATTTTGCCACATGAGTCCACCATGCCTACCTATATGCGGTATTCTTGTGCCGTTCTAAGCAAAATTGTACGTGCCATCTCTAAATTTTCAAAATATTTTCCTTTTTGTGTGCTCGTACCGCTGATGAAGCGACAGGGGATGAGGTGTTGCTTAATGGCTTGCTTGCTCAAAGTGCTTAGTGATATGCTCCAAAGCCCTCAACCACTTTCTCATATACACATATGTCCCAAACCAAAAGTCAAATTCGGCCCCGCCAATTTGATCTATCCGGCGCAACCGAGTTCATTTGACATAGCCACTACCAGAAACCCTAGTCACTTCGGTCTCACCGATGGGATCTCGGTCTCACCAAGATGGGCTTCCAAACTCTCTGTTGCATATTGCAACAATTTTGGTCTCACCGAGATATGCAATCGGTCCCACCGAGTTTGCCTGACCAACTCTCTATTTCGCTCATTACCAAAATCGGCCCCATCGAGTTTGTGTAATCGGTCAAACCGAGATGAGGTTTTACCCTAACCCTTGCACATCGGTCTCACCGAGTTGATCATATCGGTCCCACTGAAATACCTAACGGTCACATTATGAACTAAATCGGTCTGACCAAGTTTTCTGATTGGGTCCCACCGAGTTTGGTAAATTATGTGTAACGGTTAGATTTTGTGTGGAGGCTATATATACCCCTCCACCCTATCTTCATTAATGAGGAAAGCCATCAGAACATGCCTACACTTCCAGCATTCATTTTCTGAGAGAGAACCACCTACTCATGTGTTGAGGCCAAGATATTCCATTCCAACCACATAAATCTTGATCTCTAGCCTTCCCCAAGTTGATTTCCACTCAAATCATCTTTCCACCAAATCCAATCCTATGAGAGAGAGTTGAGTGTTGGGGAGACTATCATTTGAAGCACAAGAGCAAGGAGTTCATCATCAACACACCATCTATTACCTTTTGGAGAGTGGTGTCTCCTAGATTGGTTAGGTGTCACTTGGGAGCCTCCTTAAGATTTTGGAGTTGAACCAAGGAGTTTGTACGGGCAAGGAGATCGCCTACTTCGTGAAGATCTACCCTAGTGAGGCAAGTCCTTCGTGGGCGATGGCCATGGTGGGATAGACAAGGTTTCTTCTTCGTGGACCCTTCGTGGGTGGAGCCCTCCGTGGACTCACGCAACCATTACCCTTCGTGGGTTCAAGTCTCCATCAACGTGGATGTACGATAGCACCACCTACCGGAACCACGCCAAAAATCTCTGTGTCTCCTATTGTGTTTGCACACTCCAATCCCATCCCTTTACTTTCTTGCAAGTTGCATGCTTTACTTTCCGCTACTCATATACTCGTTGCATGCTTACTTGAATTGTATTGTGTATGCTTGAAATTTTGTTAATCTACCCCCTCAACTTGAAAAAACTCAAAAATTGCCATGGGAAGAGGTGCTTTACGATGGGTTCGATCGTACGGTGTTCTTTCCCATTGACAGAAGAGGCAGTAAGACACGTATGTAATGTTGCTATTAAGGATAATAAGATGGGGGATGTTCCTACATGAATAGATCTCGTCTACATCATTTCATCGTTCTTAATGCATTACTCCATTTCTCCATGAACTTAATACACTAGATGCATGTTGGATAGCGGTCGATGTGTGGAGTAATAGTAGTAGATGCAGGCAGGAGTCGGTCTACTAATCTTGGACGTGATGCCTGTAATGATTATTGCCTGGATATCGTCATAATTATTTGAGGTTCTATCAATTGCCCAACAGTAATTTGTTCACCCACCTTATGTTATTTCCTCGAGAGAATCCACTAGTGAAATCGGCCCTGGGTCTATTTTCTCATCATATATTTTTAGATCTATATTGCTATTTGCCTTTTTATTTATTTGCATATTTTATTTTTAGATCTATATTACCAAAAACCCAAAAATATCTCACTGAATTTTATTTGCATCTACCAATCTATCACTTTACCAATCTTTTACCTGAGAGGATTGACAACCCCTCTTTCGCGTCGGGTTGCAAATATTTGTTCTTTGTATGCAGGTACTATTTACATAGTGTTGCTTGGTTCTCCTACTGATTCGATAACCTTGTTTTCATAACTGAGGGATCTACATACCTTAGTTGTACTGCATCACTCCTTACTCTTTGGGGAAAATACTTACACGGATACAAGACATTAAAAAAAGGGAGGATCAGTGAACTCTCGACAGTCACTCAATAATGACCCTAAACTTATCAAAGGTAAAACACTGGCTTAAGTCACGTGAGAGCCGACTTATAGAATGTCAGGACAAACCATGAGCTATCACGCCAGCTTCATTGAAGCAAGACTCGAGCCTCAAAAGCCGGTCTATTTTGTGGGGCCTTGAAAGCGGGTTTAACATTTTATATATTACCATTATACTATTTTACAAGATCGTTTTTCTCCTTGATCATTCATGATATCAACTAGAAGTCGTCGGGTCATCAGTACACTGGGTTATTCTCACCAAGGACAAGATAATGTCGACCACGAGTCGCCGGGTCATAGACACACCACATTGTTTTGATCCAGACTATGGATATTAACCACATGTCACCGGGTCATGAATATATGGCCCAGGCTATCGCTTAACACAACGGATCATTACTAAAAGCATAAGATCATCACAAGCATAAGGATGCTGGGCGGGTCAACACAACACCGCACCTGTTCGATTCCTTCTGCAAAATATGCCTAGAGTATCAAGTGCACGATGGCACCATAGACAAGCAAGTATTTTTCCTACTCCATTTACAAGCCCCAGCTGGGCCACATATCAAGCAAAGTTTTTAAGTTAGCTACTAGTTTAGCACGTATAAGAGGTCTCCGAGTTGACGTCATCATGTTGGCCCTCTGCATCAGTCGTTGTCGGGTCAGCCTGCGTCGGCTCGTCCTGCTCGGTCTAGAGGTCTCTTGGTTTCCACTGGATGGTGGATAATTTTTGGAAAACTCAATCCTCGGTGATAATAGCAGACGGGTCGATGTCAAGAGTGAAAGTTTGCTTATGATGTGGCGGAGTAAGCACAAAGGGCTTGTACTTTGGCGGGGTGGTGCGCTTGTTGTCTTCTGAATAGTCGGCTTGATATTTAACCAAGTCCGGCTCTTTCACTAGTTGAGTCACCGCCACCATGGTTTCCTTCACACAACATGAGAAGTCTTCTCGTGAGAATTCTGCGCCATCCACATTGTACTATGGAAACCCGCCGACTAACTTATTAGGATCCATCTCTAGAAGAAATTCCTTTGCTCGGGCAAGCACCATGCCGGACCTAGCATGAGCCACCGATTTGACCATTTCTCCAATCCACTGAGGGATTGTGGACAAATCATTGCGCATGTCTTAGAACCATTGAGGGGTGGTGCATTCTGGTTAGCCGCCATAATTGCATAAGCACCACCAGTGTACAACTGCTCCACATAAGAGTAGATCGCCTTTAACTTCACCAGGGGAAGCTGGACAACATTGTAATTTTTTTCTACCTGCACAAGGGATATACAGGTCAACAAGCCAGTTAAAAAATGACTCGGATTTTAACTATAAACAAAGTAATACTTACCAAAGATGGCCATTATCATATTTGTTATATGACGATTCAAATCACTCAGCTGATGAGTCACCAGCTCAAGTTGCCCTTTTCTACAAGCTGGCCTTTTCATTTTCAAATTGAGCTCTGGCCTCCTGCAACGTATCAGTTGCTTGGTACACAGACCTTTGGCGATCAGCCGCCAAGTTCTCAGCTTTTCTCCTTAGCTCATTTTACTATTTCAATCTTTTTGTAAGCCGGCCATAGATGACTCAGCTTCATCTAGCATTTCCTACATATTACTCAACTTCAAATGTTATCCAAAGTCCTGAGTTGCCGCAAACAGACAATCCAACACTTGGGGGCTACAACATGCAAAGCTTGTTGTCTGAACAAGTCCCAAGTAGTTGCAAACAATCTACATGGCACTTGGGGGCTAATGCAAGAAGTTTTATCAACTACAACTATTTACACATGGAAGACCTGGCTACCTTCCGAAGAAAAGCTGGGCCTTGGGGGCTATAAGGCATTCTTCCGCAATATGAGCTAAGTGATAATTTGAAGTACCGACTCATATTCACATAATGACCCAACCCTTGGGGGCTACAACATCACATTTCATTTCTTACTAAATTTTAAGTCCCAGCTCAGTATGATTTACTAAGTCGGCCCTTGGGGACTAAAGTGGACTCGGATCCTTAAGCAAGTCTTACACACAATCATATCTTTCATATGCCTAAGAATTGGGGGCTGCGTTAGCATGGACAATAATGAGAAAGGAGGATTGTTTCATACCACATATCTGCGTTTCAGGATGTTAATCATATTTGCTTCAGCATCCCGGCTCTTAGATACCGGGTCAAATATCCTTGGTGGATTTCTTCTACACTCAGCTCTTCAAATTTGGGGAGTTCCAGCT
The DNA here is from genome assembly GCF_018294505.1 of Triticum aestivum. NCBI lineage: Eukaryota > Viridiplantae > Streptophyta > Magnoliopsida > Poales > Poaceae > Triticum > Triticum aestivum. Next base: position 423,416,403 of record NC_057795.1, on the reverse strand, counting down.
TGAATTTCCCTTTGATAATGGGGACAACTCATCCTTGACCACAAACTTGGTCAAGGTGTTTGATGCCTCTAGAGCATTATAGGCTTCTCTAGTGATATTCACTTCTGCATCGCCCATTGTATGAGATGGGATGATATTTTCAGCCTCTTTTATTGGGCTGGAGGCACGAGCAGGACATGGTGGGTCAATGTTATGCGTCGGGTCGTCTGTATTGATCTGGTTGTCGACCTAGACACTTTCCATCGCCACTGGCTCATCAGCATTAACCGTCTCATTTTCATGAGCCGGCTCACCCCTCAGATCGGGGTTGTCTTTGTCCGCGGTTTCGGTTTGTACCTCTAGAGTCACCAATGGCGGGTCTTGAGACTCAAGGACTATGGTAGCCAAAGATGACTCACCCACTCTTCCCCTTTTGATGACTTTAGCCCTACAGTTATATGAGCAAACTCATTTTACAATAAAAATAGTTGATATGACAAAATACAATTACCACATGCTTATCCAGGCTTAATGACCATCAGCGGAAGCTCGGAGGTGGTTGATTCTCCCAAAGAGGGTGATGCCTCTTGATAATTTGAGTCAGAAGGATTAAGAGGTTGCCTAATAAGACCGGCTCATGGGAGAGATGGATTTGGACTATGAGGCACCTCAGTTTGCCGCTTATGGGTGACTGGTTCATCAAATAAACCGGCAGACAACTCTCCAGAGCTGTTCTAGGTCTTACGCTTCAATGTTCCGACTTGTTGTGATTTCTTCAAAAGAAATTTTGGATCTAAGTGAGCCTATGGAAGTGAAAATTGTACCTTTCTGACGGTTCGTCTTGTTCTCTTCGGGATTAAGGTTTCCGAGCTGGATGAGATTGAAATTACCTCGACATTGCCGGCTCGACTTGTCTTGGGGTTACCTAAGAATAATGGGCATCAGCAAGTTGATTAAAAAGGCGACCAAGTGAGCTGAGCTCTACCTCAGACTCATTCCCAGCAGATGGCTCATCAGTGTCAACCGGTTCATTTGCTTGCTCCACCGGAGCAGGAGCAGACTTTGAGGATTTCTTCCTTCTCCAAAACTTGGAGTCTACCTGCATGTTTAAAAAGCTGGAAGTTAAATTTTGGGATGAATAAGTCAAAAACAGAATGGGTAAGAAAGTGCAAGTACACTTACTGGAGGTGTTGGGTTGGTCTGGCAAAAGGGAGCTAGCCCAGTCTTATTGCACTTGTCTTGGGGCTCTCCCAGCAATTTCTTCGTGGCTTTGTTTACTTCGTCTTTAGATAGTTGACTTGACTGAAGCATTGCACATCAGCCAAGTCGCCAGTAAAGTTACACATCAAGTCGCCGCTCTGACTAAGGAGCTGGATTCGCTAGCTTATCCAACACCGGGTCAGGTCGATCCTAGTGAGGCCATTAGCTGTCAGAGCTCTTAACTTAGAATAAAAAGGAGTAACTTGTTTCTGCTCCTCGTCTTACGACCAACCCAAAAAGGCAATTGTCGCATTAAGTTTGTCCAATCTGTATCCCAACAAAGGGTTTTCACCTTTAGGAGCGGTATTTTTGCACTAGAACCAAGTCTTGTTCCATCCCTTGGGATGAATCGCCAGCTTGGCTTATGAAAAAGTACAATTCTTCCGCCTTTGGCAAAATCAGAAGCTGACGCTAGCTATTCGGAGGCTCTCTGTTTTTTTGGTGAGTGTTGGCTATAAACAAGATTCTCATGGAGCAACTATTTTATGGATCTACAAAATACTTTGAAAGGAAAATTTGAAGACCTAAATCACGGTTGGATACGAGAGCTTGTTTACAAATGGGGATTTGTTAAGAGCAATATAGAGATCTAAGATGGAAAATGGCATTGTAATAGCAGTTAAGGCATCTACCCAGGTCATTCAGATGATTCTAGATCTACTAATAGGCAATGGTGATGAATCCCGATGAACTACGCATAACAGTGGGGGTTTCTACGAATCTAGAACAAGGAGGGTTGACATACCCGGACGCGGTGGATGTGACCGAAGAAGTCTTGGCGAGTTCCGGTGGCGATTGGAGAGGTGTGGAGATCGCATACGGTGTCGCCGGAGAGCTCAAGCTAACGCAGCCGCGAAGCTTCGATTACAGAGTCGTGAGGAAGAAGAGGAGCGAGGGCATGGAGCAGTAAAAGTGAATATGGGACCCCCTCATGTATATTTATAAGGCAGTAAGAAGGGGAAAAGGTAGATGCAAAACAGGGGCGACGTAGTAAATGTTTGAGTAAGGGGCGCCTCAATTTTTGGGCCTAATTGATATTCTCAAAAGATTCGTTGTGGCGTCATACCCAAACTCAGTAAATCCAAGAAGATGATGTCATGCCATGAGGAAGCAAGAAATATCAAGTATAAAAGTGCTGCAAGCCGACAATATTTCATGACCCGGCCACATGATAAAGTTAAAGGGAGAAGGGGTTCTCGTTCTCTGAACGACGACATGGACTTATTTTCAGTAGAAAGCTCAACATGGATGAATCCAAGTTAGCCTGGGGGATAATGTCGGGGATATAACCCCACGGTATGACCCGGCCATGTTAAGGATGGGTTATCAAGTGGCGACTTGGCGGATAGCATTTGTTAAGTGGGCCACGAAGACCAAGAGACTCAAGGCCCAGGAAGCGAGTCACCGAGTAGGTCGGCTCATGGCCCAAAGCCTAAGATGTCGGCTTAAAACTCCCTTACTTGGGGAGTAAGATGAATAGGAAACAGATGAGGGCACGGGTTGTATTACAACCCGAACTCTGTTGTAAGCCCAGGGCCTCGACCTGTATATAAAGGGGAGCCCTTGGCAGAAAAAGTTAAGTTACAAGCTCCCGAGTACTAGGCTAGCCAAGTTGCAACCATGTAATTGAGATCTCAAGCAATAATCAACCAAGCAGGAAGTAGGCTATTACCTCCACCGTGAGGGGCTGAACCTGGGTAAACCCTTATCTCTCGATTCCGATCAACCCCATTCAAGCTACCACTTAGCTGCGATGGCCTCGCGACTAAGTCCTTTCACGAGGACATCTGCCGTGACAAAACCACAACAATAGGTTAGTCCCAAAAATGATATATAGATGCTTGTAAATGTATATAAAACATCCAAAATTGATACTATAATAGCATGGAACAATCAAAAATTATAGATATGTTGGAGACATATCAGTCATCTCTAACACGGTGAGCATAACAACGACTTTCAGGGATCAATATGGATGTCCACGGTTCCGCTTTTCATCATTGAATGAAAGCGAGAGATAACCCACAAGTGTAGGGGGTCAATTTTAGCCTCTTTAGATAAGTGTCGAACCCAACGAGGAGCTAAAGGTAGAACAAATATTCCCTCAAGTTCTATCGACCACCGATACGACTCTACGCACGCTTAATGTTTGATTTACCTAGAACAAGTATGAAACTAGAAGTACTTTGTAGGTGTTGTAGGATAGGTTTGAAAGATAATAAAGAGCATGTAAATTAAAACTAGGGGATGTTTAGATAAATAAACAATTAAGTTAGTATAGCGAGTGCGGAAAAGTGGTGGTAGGAGTTGCAGAATTGTCCCTAAGCAATTGACTACGTTACTAGACCGATAGCAAGTTTTTATGTGGGAGAGGCCACTACTAGCATGTCATCCCTTACTTGGAATTCTATGCACTTGTGATTGGAACTATTAGCAAGCATCTGGAACTACTAACGTTCATTAAGGTAAAACCCAACCACAGCATTAAGATATATCAGTCCCCCTTCAATCTCGTATGCATCAATTTCTATGTTAGGCTGAAGCTGCTGTCACCCTTGTCCTCCAATACATAGTCCTATCAACATACAACTAACCCTATGGTGTGATCCACACGCGCGCTCATATGATGGGCACCAAAGGAAAGCAATATAACCACAAGCAAATTAAATCAATCATAGCAATTCACCGATCACTGATAGGACAACAAAAATCTACTCATGGATCATAGGATGGCAACACATCATTGGATAATAATATGAAGCATAAAGCACCATGTTCAAGTAGAGGGTACAGTGGGTTGCGGGAGAGTGGACCGCTGAATATAGATGAGGGAAGGTGATGAAGATGTTGGGGAAGATGAAGGAGGTGTTGGTGTAGATCGTCGTCACATGATGATTTCCCCGGCGGCGTTCCGGCGCCACTGGGAGAGACGGGGAGAGAGCCCCCCTCCTCCTTATTATTCTTCCTTGACCTCCCCCTAGATGGGAGGAGGGTTTCCCCTCTGGTCCATGGCCTCCATGGCGGCGAAGGGGCAACATCCCCTCCGAGATTGGATCCGTCTCTCTGTTTTCGCGACCCCGATTCTGGCCTTTCACCCTTTCTTAAATATCTGGAGATCCGTAACTCGGTTGGGCTGAAAATTTAACATGATTTTTATCCGGATATAAGCTTCCTTGTGTCCAAAGGACACCTCCAACCGGACTTCAGGGTGGCCACAAGCCCCCTGGCCAAGCCCTGGGTAGGGGGCGCGCCTCAAGGGCTTGTGGGCCCCTCGGGCACTGTCTCGCGTTGATACCGCTTCTCAAAAATCACATATATTCCAAAAAAATCTGTAAATTTTTATCGCATTTGGACTCCGTTTGATATGGATTTTCTGCAAAACAAAAAAACATGCAACAAACTGGAACTGGCACTAGGCACTGGATCAATATGTTAGTCCCAAAAAATGATATAAAATGTTGCCAAAAGTATATGAAAGTTGTAAAACATTGGCATGAAACAATAAAAAATTATAGGTATGACAGAGACGTATCAGCATCCCCAATCTTAATTCCTGCTCGTCCTCGAGTAGGTAAATGATAAAAAAGATAATTTTTGATGTGGAATGCTACCTAGCATAATCTTAATCATGTAATCTAATCATGGCATGAATATTAAGACACGAGTGATTCAAAGCAATAGTCTATCATTTGGCATCAAAAGAATAATACAAGACATGCATGTAATTCATCATTGCCTTTCATAATAATGGAGCTAAAGGAAACAACCTCTATACATGACACACTCAGTCTTCCCTGCATAAACTATAAATCATGAGCACCTTGTTGTCAAACCAGGCAATTGGATCGTACTTCTAACGCGCTTCAACATTTTCAACTTCACTCTATACATGAGCATGAGCCATGGATATAGCACTATGGGTGGAATAGAATGCGGTGGTAAGGATCAATAGGAGAAGGAAGAAAGTCTCGCATCAACTAGGCGGATCAACGGGCTATGGAGATGCCCATCAATCGATATCAATGCGAGGAGTAGGGATTGCCATGCAACGGGTGCACTAAGAGCTATAGTGTATGAAAGCTCAAACTTAAAACTAAGTGGGCGTGCATCTGACTTTCTTGCTCATGAAAACCTAGGGCACTTTGAGGAAGCCCATCATTACAAGCCAAGTTCTATAATGAAAAAAATTCCCACTAGTAATATATGAAAGTGACAAAATAGGAGACTCTATATCATGAAGAACATGGTGCTACTTTGAAGCACGAGTGTGGAAAAGGATAGTAACATTGTACCATCTCTCTTTTTCTCTCACTTTTTATTTGTTTTCTTTTTTCTTTTTTTGTTTTTGGGCCCTTGGCCTCTTTTTTTATTTTTTTTATTTTGGGCTCTTTTGGCCTCCTTTTTATTTTAAGTCCGGAGTCTCATCCCAACTTGGGAGGGAATCATAGTCTCCATCATCCTTTCCTCACATGGGACAATGCTCTAATAATGATGATCATCACACTTTTATTTACTTACAACTGAATAATTATGATACTAGAACAAAAGATGGCTCTATATGGATGCCTCTGGCAGTGTACTAAGATGTGCAATGATCTAGCATAGCAAAGGTATCAAAAAACGGACAAGCCATGAAAATATCATGATAGCTATCTTATGATCATGCAAAGCAATATGACAATGAACGCTCAAGTCATGTATATGATGATGATGGAAGTTGCATGGCAATATATCTCGGAATGGCTATGGAAATGCCATGATAGGTAGGTATGGTGGCTGTTTTGAGAAAGATATAAGGAGGGTTTATGCACCGACGAAAATTGTGTGGTACTAGAGAGGCTAGCAATGGCGGAAATATGAGAGTGCGTATAATCCATGGACTCAAAATTAATCATAAAGAACTCATATACTTATTGTGAAAGTTTTATTAGCCCTCGAAGCAAAGTACTACTCGCATGCCCCTGGGGGGGAGGTTGGTAGGAGTTAACCATCGCGCACCCCAAATTCAAACAGCACAAATGATTTCAATGAAGGATAAATTATGCTCCGACCTCACAGCTAATGTCAGCGGCCACCACTTTACATGCATGAGGATTTACTTGCGTAAAGACTTACTTCCCTTAACACTATTATTAATACACAACTTTAATTCTTTTACTAGCATGCCCCCATATTAACACCTCTATATCGCAAGACTATTGCAAGGAATCAAACATATCATACTCAGTGATCTACAACTTTATGTAGGATTTTATGACTAACCATGTGAATGACCAATTCCTGTTAACTCTCTAAATAGATATAAGTGAAGCATGAGAGTTTAATTCTTTCTACAAAAGATATGCCCATGCTTTAACAAATATAAGTGAAGCAAAAAGCTTCTACAAATGGCGGCTTTCTATGTGTAGAGAAACAGGCAATCCAAACTTCAAATGATATAAGTGAAGCACATGAAGCATTCTATAAATCCATACTCAAAAGGTATAAATGAAGTGCATAGAGCATTCTATAAATCAACCAAGGACTATCTCATACCAGCATGGTGCATAAAAGAAAAAGAAAAAAGAAAAAGAAAAAATACACTCCAAGAATTTGCGCATATCATGTGACGAATAAAAATATAGCTCCAAGTAAAACTACCGATGGTCGTTAGAAGAAAGAGGGGATGCCTTCCGGGGCATCCCCAAGCTTAGTTGCTTGGGAGTCCTTAAATATTACCATGGGGTGCCTCGGGCATCCCCAATCTTAGGCTCTTGCCACTCCTTATTCCTTCATCCATCGTGATCTGACCCAAAACTTGAAAACTTCAATCACAGAAAACTTAACAAAACCCTCGTGAGATCTGTAAGTATAATAAAGCAAATCACCACTTTAAGTATTGTTGCAAACCCATTCATATTTTGTTTTTGCATTATACCTACTGTATTCTAACTTCTCCATGTCTCATACCAACGATACAATCCATAGTTCCATCAAAATATGCAAAACAATGCATCAAAACAGAATCTGCAAAAAACAGGACAATCTATAGCAATCTGAACACTTACCATACCTCTGTAACTCCAAAAAATCTGAAAAATTATCACAAAATAAACAATTTGGATAGTAGTACCATGTAAAAAAATTACAAACATTCGACATTCTGGTAAAAATGAAAAATCATGTACTACCGCCAAAGTTTCTGTTTGTGCACTTCAAAAACCAAGCAAGCAATCTAATCATCCTAAAGGAAAATCTTCGCACCTTATTTTTATAATACAATGGATTTGTACAAGGGTATAATTGTTTTTGTTGAAAAGTTTCTGTAATTCAAGATTTGCAAAGTGTCCATGGGCATGAACAAAGTTCAAGGAGCTCCCCCACTTCAACGGTGCTCGTCCTTCTTACTTTCACTTTTCTTTTTGAAAATTTTTAGGTTCCCCAATTTATTTTTTAATTTTTTAACTTTTTAAAAGCTCTCAACAGAAATAAATGACTCTTTAAAACTTCTAAAAGTACTGGGTTGTCTCCCTGGCAGCGCTTCCTTTAAAGCCATTAAGCTAGGCATACATAGTGCTCAAGTAATGGATCCACCCGGATCCCAAGGTATATTAAAGCCAATTTTAATTAACAATGATTTGTGATTTAGTAGTAAGCACAAAGTAACATATATCATGCAACAACAAAGTCTAACTCTCTTCCTATGCATCGGCATGTCATAAAAGAACAATTCATGCACACATAGTAAAGGCCGATACATAGCATAAACAGTTTCTTGCAATTTTATTGTATTGGAAACGTAGAGAGGCAGAGATGTAGTTCCTCTCTCATAATAATTGCAAGTAGGAGCACAAGCACATGCATATTATACTTAAAAAAATCATCATGTGCAATAGTAGAACACAACCCATTAATATTCCTTAATAAGTGCAAACTTCTCCAATATAGTGTAGTTGGGAGAATTCAAAAAGATAATAGGACTATCATGCATGGGTGCAATAGCAACAATTTCATTCTTAACATAAGGAACTATAGCAAGTTCATCTCCATAAGCATAATTCATATTGGCATCATGGCCACAAGCATAGCAAGCATCAAGTTCATCAAAAAGGATATTTCAAATGAATCCAAGGGATCATAGCAATCATCACAGCATTCATCCTTCGGTAAGCACAAAGGGAAATTAAACAATGTATGGGATAAAGAGTTAATCTCATTAGAAGGTGGGCGTGGGTGATCAATCCACTCTTCCTCCTTTTGTTCTTTGCTCTCCTCCTCATCTTTTTCATCTAATGAGCTCACAGTATCATCAATTTCTTCTTCCATAGATTCCTTCAAAATATTAGTCTCTTCTTGGACAATGGAGACTTTCTCAATAAACTCATTAATATAGACATTATATTCATAATTCTAATAGCAATATTTAAGCATAGCAAAAAATTTAGGTCTGTAAACAGCATCATCATAATTTTCACACTTTTCAAACAAAGATTCAATTTCATAAGCACCCTTAAAAGCAACAAATTCTTCTATTTGTTACACATCATAGTAATCATATATACCATTAGCATAAGAAGCCAAGGTTTCATTATCACTAAATTTACATGAAAAAGGAAGGTGTGGAGCCTTCATCCTAGAGCAGCAAGTATAATCATATCTCCGGCATAAATTACAAGCATACCAATGCAACATATGAATTTGATCCCATAACAGTTTCCCTTTAAGAGTCAAGCAATAATCCCTCGTTGATCCAACGTGTCTCCCATTATAAGTTGAATGGGGTTTTCTCAGGATTATCAAAGTAGTGTTTAATATTTTCCATGGAGCGAGCATCGAGGGTTTTAGGAGGTTCCCCATCTCCATGAGTAGCAAGTACACCTATTTTTTGTGATATTTCATGTTCAATATCCATAACTAAAGATATAAAACAACTTAGAACAAAAAATAAAAACTACTTGGTGATAAAGCAAACAAGCGCACACGAGAATATTCACCCCACGCTATTACTCCCCGGCAACGGAGCCAGAAAGGTCTTGATAACCCAGAAGTGTAGGGGATTAGTTGTAGCCTCTTTCGATAAGTAAGAGTGTCGAACCCAACGAGGAGCTAAAGGTAGAACAAATATTCCCTCAAGTTCTATCGACCACCGATACGACTCTACGCACGCTTAACGTTCAATTTACCTAGAACAAGTATGAAACTAGAAGTACTTTGTAGGTGTTGTAGGATAGGTTTGCAAGATAATAGAGAGCACATAAATAAAAACTAGGGGATGCTTAGATAAATAAAAAATTAAGTTAGTATAGCGAGTGTGGAAAAGTGGTGGTAGCAGTTGCGGAATTGTCCCTAATCAATTGGATACATTGCTAGACTCATAGCAATCTTTTATATGGGAGAGGCCACTGCTAGCATGTAATCCCTTACTTGGAATTCTATGCACTTATGATTGGAACTATTAGCAAGGATCCACAACTACTAACAGTCATTAAGGTAAAACCCAACCATAGCATTAAGATATATTGGTCCCCCTTCAATCCCGTATGCATCAATTTCTATGTTAGGCTAAAGCTGCTATCACCCTTGTCCTCCAATACATAGTCCTATCAAGATACAACAAACCCTATGGTGTGATCCACATGCGCCCTCATATGATGGGCACCAAAGGACAGCAACATAACCACAAGCAAATTAAACCAATCATAGCAATTCACCGATCACCGATAGGACAACAAAAATCTACTCATGCATCATAGGATGGAAACACATCATTGGATAATAATATGAAGCATAAATCACCATGTTCAAGGAGAGGGTACAGCGGGTTGCGGGAGAGTGGACCGTTGAATATAGATGAGGGAAGGTGATGAAGATGTTGGGGAAGATGACAGAGGTGTTTGTGTAGATCATCGTCACATGATGATTGCCCCGGCGGCGTTCCGGCACCACTGTGAGAGAGAGCCCCCCTCCTTCTTCTTCTTCCTTGACCCCCCCCCACCCCTAGATGGGAGGTGGGTTTCCCCTCTGGTCCATGGCCTCCATGGAGGCGGAGGGGCAAGAGCCCCTCCGAGATTGGACCAGTCTCTCTATTTCTCTTCTGTCTCACGACCCTGATTCTGGCCTTTCACCGTTTCTTAAATATGCGGAGATCTGTAGCTCCGATTGGGCTGAAATTTTAACAGGATTTTTATCTGTATATAAGCTTCCTTGCGTCCAAGGGACACCTCCAACCGACCTTCAGGGTGTCCACAAGCCCCCTGGGCGCGCCCTGGGTAGGGAGGGGCGCATCAATGTCCTATGGGCCCACCGGGTGCCTTCTCACGTTCTTCTGCTTCCCAAAAATCACATATATTCCAAAAAAATATCCGTAAATTTTTATCGTGTTTGGACTCCGTTTGATATGGATTTTCTATGAAACAAAAAACACACAACAAACAGGAACTGACACTGGGCACTGGATCAATATGTTAGTCCCAAAAAATGATATAAAATTTTGCCAAAAGTATATGAAACTTGTAAAACATTGGCATGAAACAATAAAAAATTATAGATACGACGGAGATGTATCAGCGAGTTTCGTTCATGTCTATGTTTTACCAAACCTACAGGGTCACACGCTTAAGGGAATCTTGATCTATTTACTGTCAGTGGAGTAAGAGTTATGAGAAAATATTCTTGGAGTAATTTGGGGAATATAAGCAATAATTTTGAGAGAAACTGGAAGAGTTTCAAGGTTACAAGAAAGAGTTATATTGAATACCAGGAAATAATATATATGTGGAAAATGTTTCTGGAGACTTTAAATAAATGATAAAAGGTTCTAATATTGACTAGGTGGCTTTTAGAATTTATTTAATATCAACGGGATAAATAAAAATACCAAAATGCCTATTAGGGGAGAGTTAATGGACCATAAGGCCCATTAGTGGAGCGCCCAAAGGAGATGCCGAATTGGGAGGTGGAGTTGGACTCCACTAGGCCAGCGCAAGGGGGGGCCTTCCCCAAGTCACCGACCCCTTCACCTGGAGGCAGCAAGGTTGACAAAGAAGGCCTCTATGATCGATTACCCCTCCGGTAGATTACCGGAAAAAGCCTCCGGATGGGATCACAAAAGAACAAAGGCTTGCGGAAGCAGAATAATTGTTTTTGGGTCTCTCTTTGGGGTTTTTGGAATATTTGGGAATTTATAGCGTTGGAATTAGGTAAGATGAAGCCACGAGGGGCCCTCAAGATACCGCGGCGCCCCTGGGCACACCCTGGTGCCTTTCCGTCTCCTTGTCTGGCTTTTGGTCCTTCCTCAAAGCTTCTAGGGTCCCTCCTTGTCAGATAAAAGTCATCAAAAAGTTTTGTTGCGTTTGGACTTCGTTTGGTAGGGTTTTTTTTCTGTAAAATGAAAAACATGCAGAAAACAACAACTGACACTTGGCACTAGGTTAATAGGTTAGTTCCCAAAAATGATATAAAGTGGCATATAAAGCATGCAAGATTGATAATATAATAGCATGAAACAATAAAAAATTATAGATGCGTCGGAGATGTATCAACACCCCAAAGGGAGGCCGAATTGGGAGGCGGAGTTGGACTCCAAGTCGGCCACCCCACCCCTCTCCCCTACACCTATATATACCAGAGGTCTTGGATATTTTGATCGACAAGTTTTTGGAGCCTCCTCTAGTTCTCTGGTTCTAGTTCTAATTTAGAGTTGACCTAGTTAGAGATAAATCTAGATCTCTCTCCTAATCCTCGTAGCAGGGAATCCCTGTGTGATTATCTTCTTCTCCCTCTAAATCACAGATGATGATTAGCTTTGGACAACAAAGCACTGCCAGATCATGAAGCCTGTACGCCTGCAATCATAGAGAGGCCCTACTTTTGGTATTGGGTTTGAAGGATTGTTCGTGAATGGTTCGAGGGACTCCAACAATGATCTACACCAACTCTTCTTCCTCTGCAACTCGAAGTTGGTAACGATCCGATCCATATGACTTATGCATATTCATAGTGTTCCTGGGATCATGATCATAGGACAATTTTTTTGTTTTCTACTACGTTTCCCAACATCATGGGTCTCTTATTTTCCAAAATGAATCCTCGTAAATCCCCATGTATTTCCGACCTCCGCAAATATGTGCAAAAAAATTTAAATCTATGGTCAAAATTTGGCACAAAATACAACGGGGGCCAATAAACGATGCCTTGTGCATGGGGCCAGCCTGTCAAGATCGTTCGCCCCGTGTCGAGCTGGTTTGCTCACGCCAGTCGGGCTACATGTTGCATCCACAACATCGGCTCATGTGTGGGGCCAAGCTGTTAGGTTGTTCCATTGGCCCTGTGTCGGGTACATGTGTGTGACGCGCAAACAGACACACTACCGAACATGCCTCACACACGAACAGACACGTGGGCTTTACTGGTATTTTCCTTAAGTCTGTTGCATTCGGTGGCTGGATAAAAGCACACCCTCCCAATGCCCAGCAACCCTAATTTCTTTTCACATCTCCCTCACACAATCCCTTCTCCCATCCCGTGCACTCTCTTCTTTGCACGTGGTAGCCGACGTGGGAGCAACAGAAGGAGATGGGAGCTTGATGCCACGGAGGAGAAGGGTGGTTGGGTGGATTTGGTGGTGGTGATGTGGGATAATCCCTGAGTGCAAGGAATTGTCGTAACACTCTTCGATCATGGAGGTGGTAAGTATGGAGTGTCAAACTCACAGGGAGCTAAAGGTAAGATTCACATTCTCTCAGGTCCTATCTTCCACTAATTGAACCCTACATATACCCGGAGTTTTCTTTACCTGAGAAATAAATCTAGAAGTACTTTGTGGGTATAAAAGGATAGCTTTGCATGATAATAAAGAACTTGTAAATAAAAGTTGGGTGTTTTTTTGTGAAAGAGTAATGATGTAAAGGATGGCAACTATGGAAAAGTGGTAGTTTGTGGTACGGAATTGCCCCTAGGCAACTAGCTAAGTTACAAGACCGATCTTCATCATTGTTTTTATATGTGGTAGAGTGCTACTCCCGCAGGAGTCATTGGGATTCCCCAAGAGGAAGGGTGAAGCAGCTAGCAGCAAATATTTCCCTCAGTTAGAGAACCAAGGTTTAGCGAACCAACACGAACTTCGAAGCTAAACAAGTCAACACCACCCATACCCCAACACGACAAGAGCGTTGTCAAGCTCCTTGTCTTGCTACTTACAAGGTACTCCCTCCGTCCTGAAATACTTGTCGGAGAAATGGATGTATCTAGATGTATTTTAGTTCTAGATACATCCAATTTTATCCATTTCTGCAACAAGTAATTCTGGACAGAGGGAGTAAAACACAAGTGATAGAGAAAAATAGTAGCAAAAGTAGAACGATAAAATAGTGGCAATCATGTAGAAGATCTGCTCACACATAATTAACAAGCCCCTTGTCTGATTCATATCTTATTCGCCAATTAACCATAGGACAAAAATAATCTACTCACACATAATAGAGATGTACTAGATCATCGGTAAATATACAACATCAAACACTATGTTCAAGCAAGGGATTACAGAGAGGGAGAGTTGACCACTATATAGAGAGGGAAGGTGATGGAGATGTTGATGGAGATGATGGCGGTGATAATGGTTCCCCTGGCGGCACACCGGTGCCATCGGAAGAGAGGGGAGAGAGACACCCTCCTTCTTATTCTTTCTTGGCCTTCTCTCGGTGTTCTCGTCCTCCCAG